>NW_007260517.1:5567-111911 GCF_000164805.1 Carlito syrichta
TAGAGATGAGGTCTCACCAAGTTGCCCAGGTGGGTCTCGAACCTGCGGGCTCAGGCAATCCACTCACCTCAGCCACCCAAAGACGCGGGATTACAGGCTGAGCCACTGAGCCCGGTTAGTCATTTTCTTATAGTATTACATTGAATGTTCAAGGTCCACTATCTTACCATCTATGCTAAGCAAGGCAATCACTTAGGATGAGCAGGTTCCAGGCCAGACTTGGTGCCGCTTGGCTATCCATAGAAATGAAACCAAAAGGTCAGGGGAGACAAAGGAAATGTAGGCTGAGTTCCTTGAACAAAAGCCAAAGAATATAAGGAACTTGTCAGCTTATATTCTGGTTTCCTTCAAGTTGCCTCATCTGTGAAATGGACACCAACTATCCATTTCAGTTGCTGGGGATTAAGGATACATAAAGCACCACTGCTTGATAAGCATTAGCTCCTGTAACAAAACGTCCACCTCCCACACCCTTAGGGGTGCATTCCCTAAATGAACGTGGAGTCACCATGGTTGTCCTTACAAAGTACTGTTAGAGCCAAAGGGCAAGATCCCACCTGGTATGTCAGACATCAGGAGATTATTTTTCAATCTAGTCGTCAGGCTGAATGCCAGGTCCCAGGAGAAAGCAGGGACTCCCCCACTGGGACCAGCCTGACCTGCAAGACGGCACCCACCAGAGGGAGGGTAGCCAGCAAGTCACCACTAAAGAGTCAGATGATCTAGGTCCATGTCACTCACTGCATTCACGATTCTCTTTCATTTCCCCTGTCTTAAACTTTTCATGAAGCCTTAAATATTTCAGCCTTTTCAGCAGGTTGGGAGCTGGGGGGACAACTATCCCAGAGGGGCAATGTGGAAGTAGCAGCAGTAACGTACCTCCTAAGCAGTAAAACCCTCAGGCAGGGCGTGCCTTGGGCCAGAGGCCTGGGCGCTCCTTCCTGAATGCAACTGTCCCTCAACTATACACTCCAGAATCTGAGTATGACTGTCATCAAGGTGACAGTGGTTTCCCTTTCTCTACTTCAACATTTCCAGCTAAGCCTCAATCATCCTATGGTCTCATCAGGATAACTCGGGTAATCCTATTCCAGCCTGATAGGCAAAGGTGAATTCTTTCCTTTTCTAGTCCCTCGAAGACATCCCAGTTGTTCTTAAACTAAGAAAGCTCTATTTTCCGACTTTAAATACTAAAAGAGAACATTTTTCACTCAGCAACCAATTGCAAGATGAATTTCCTACAAAAACCATTAAAAAGCATCATTATTATTTTCAAAATTATTAAAATGCTAAAAAATGCACCCCTAAATTCTCTTTACTGAGTCCCTGTACAGCTGTCTAGCTTTCCTAAATGAACACTTACAACATGGCTGTTTTGGTTCTTGGTCTACAGCTAGAACGTGAACCTCAGAGGAACTCTGAACATTCCAACGTCCTCCTGGAGAGAAGCATCTTCCCAAGACAGTCGAACCCTTCTCTAAGTGCACAGACTGGGGCCTGTAGTCTCAGATAATACAAAGTGGCACTTATTTGAATGTTCTGGGAGTTGCTGAAATGCCTGAGACAGTCATGAAGAACAGTCTCAGGAGGCTTCCACTAAAGCACATACTGACATTCTCTGTCACACTATAAACACCCTGGCCTTCCCGGTGCAGACCCAGCTTCTTGAACCAAACAACAGGATCCAAAGGTCTTACCTATGACATCCAGCTTCTGTGTGTGAACCAGTCCCAGGACCTGGACTCTCCCAGTTGGGCTCCTTCTGCAAACGCTAGCTCTATCAGAACAGTCAAGGGGCCCCTTGTATATCTTCTGGCACAGATTTATATAGTACCTATAAAATGATGCAGAGAGAGGAATGCAAGTTAAGTCTGCCCTAACAAACTCAGTGGGGAAAAGTAACCATTCTGATAACTAAGCGCTCCATTCCATCATTGATCCCAGTACAAGTATAGCTTTTCCAGTAAACAAAACGTCAAAAATTAAGCAGTCACTGAGAAAGAGAGCTCGCCAACCAGGCGAGCTCCAGGAGTGGGACACCACACAAAGGCCACCCAGGACACAGCATGGCAGAGCAGAAAGCAGCCTCTGGAGCTCGGATGGACAGGGGCTCAAGTCCTGGGAAGTTGCCCACCTTACTTTTTTTTTGTTTTTTGAGTTGGAGTATCACTCCAATGCCCAAGCTGCAGTGCAGTGGCATGCTCATGGCTACCCCAGCATCAACCTGCCGGGCTCCGGCGATTCTTCCACCTCAGCCTTCCAAGTAGCTGGGAACTACAGGTGTGCTACCATGCCTGGCTAATTTTTTGATTTATTGTAGAGATGAGGTCTCGCTAAGTTGCCCGAGCTGGTCTCGAACTCTGGGGCTCAGGCAATCCTCTCACCACGGCCTCTCAAAGTGCAGAGATCACTGGCTTGAGCCACTGCGCCTGGCGCCCACTTTACTTAAAGTCACTCAAACTCTCCAAGTTCATGTCTTTACTCTGCAGTGAGGACTCGTGGGCGTGCCTGGCTGAGTAGGACTCCACTCGTGGAGTGGTCAGAATGATGATCCAAGCCAACCAGAAAAGCCTAGTTCTCGTCAATGACCTGAGAAAGCCAACACACCTCCCAAGACTCGAGCAACGGACAAACACAAGTCAGACCCAGCCTAACACAACCAGCCCAGCTTCCTGCTCTGAGGGCTCCATTTCTACCCACCAGAACTCCTCTCCTCAGCTCTGACCTCACAACCACCCTCAAGCATCAGGACGGACACTGTGACTGCTTCCCAGGGACACAGTCGCAAGGAAACCACCATACCGTGTATGAGGCATTCCCATCTTTGGAAACATGGGGAGCCAACCACCATCCAGCAATCTCAAGTTCCCGCATGCAGAGAGTACCGCCACACTGGGCGATGGGGAAGGGACTTACCAGGCTTCTTCATGGACCAGGGACCAGGACCCAGTGAGGGAGGACAGCAGCCGTAAATCATAGGTTTTGTGCTTCTGGATGAACTTGCACTCCATCTTCTTTGGAGGGCAGACCACCTTTGTCTTCCACTCAAATGTCACCTCACACCCACGGACTTCACTCAAGACCTGTGGCCTCCCAATGTCCTCATCTTCGTCGCACTTAAATATAATGGCAGACATCCGGTGGCTAGTTGCTGAGGAGCAGCAGGCATGAACATGGTCAGTCCAGGGCCCATGATCGGGCTTACGCTTGCACCGCACCCTCCCACACGACCTTGGAGCAATTGCCCACTCTGTCCATCATCTGGCCACACCCCACAGCTGCCCTGACCACATCTCCTTTTGTTCCATGCATACATATCCTGACTCCAAATAGACCAAGCTCCCTCGGGCACAGTCTCTCACAGTACTTCTAACCCCACAGACCTGGTGCAGTCGCTTGTAGACTGGAATTTACTCCGTGACCACGGTACTCATGAGCACCAAAACTAACATAACACTACTTAGAGCTACTTAAAAACCTGAATGACAGTCAAGGAATTGGGAATAATGTTTTGACAAAATAAACCTCAACAAGCTACAGTAGTCCCTTGTAAATCTATCACCTAGGGTCCTTTAACATGCCCCATTTTGTTTACTGGTCATTTACGAGAATTATACAATTTTCCATGCCTTTGTCTCATCTTGCTCTCTTTGGGAACGCGTGTCACGTTAAGAGACTCACCTCACGACACTAGCCTCTCCATATAGCAAGAGCATGACTCACCATGAAAGCCCCTGGCCCTCTTCCTGCACGTGCCACACACCAGAAAGTCAATGAATGAGTCCTTGGGCCTCCTGAAAGCTCACTAGTCACCCTGAAGACCCACAACAGGCAGTCAGTTGCCAAAGCATAATTTGGATCACAGAGCTGAAAACCTGTGAGTGGACATGATGTCCTCCCAGCTGGTGGCTGCATCTCCACACAGCTCTGCCATAGTCTACACATACGGTTACCAAATGAACCATAGAGCGATCACATTTTCCTGTGGTAAACAGCCCTAACAAGAAAACATCTGATGCAACAAAATTCCTGCCACAGACTGGGACATCCACAAAAGATTATGAATCGAGCCATGAGAGCACCCAGGGTCCATGGCACTGGGCCGCACTGACACACGGAGCTCTCCTACTCACAGTGTCTGCAAAACCCCCACTCGTGGTCCCGGTCGTAGTCCGCCGTCTTACTACACCAAAGCTTCGCCCTTCCCTCTATGACACACTCCTCGTAGCTCTTCCCATTGAATGTGAAGGGGAAGACACAAGGGTCGCCGTCATCAGTTTCTGGAAAGAAGAAGAACACCTGAATAATCCAGATGACCAGGATGATGTCAGCTGTCCCTCATCAGGCATGAGCACCTAGGAAGATGCCAGGAGTCCTGAGGACGCTGTCCCTCCAAAACCATTCATGTAACAACCAGGATTCACCCGCCAAAATGAAACAAGCAAAGGAGAGAACATAGTGTGATTCAAACACGAGCATCCACATCCAGGAGGGTTACAACAGAATGTTTCAAATTCAAGTCCAAGGTTCCAGCACTCATAGAGCTCTGGGCTTCATTCTCTATTTTTCTGTTGCTAAATCTAACTTCATGTTTACTAGGAACTTAAAATTTACCCTGTTGCAAATACTCACCTGGAGGGCAAGTGTCACCATTCACATAACTCAAAATGACTGCTTCATCCTGGTGCCTGTAATCCAGCCTCATTGACGCCAGCCGGCCAAATGATGCCCCCTTGCTGCCTGAGAGCAGACAGACGCCCCCATCCTTGCAGCCTCCTTGGTCTGGCCCGGCGGCTGTGGTGCACACCCCCACACTGTACGTGCGCAAGTCTCGAGTCACCTGGACAGACAAGACACCATGTGTGGCTGTGAGAAGAGTGGCAGCACCTGTGTCTCCAGCTTATAAAGAGAGAACCACCATTGAAGCTCGCACAGGATGGATTTGTGGAGATGCAGAGGCTCCTATGAGCACCAGAGTCACACACCCACATGCCCGCCCTCCCACTCTCCAGGCCCTGGGCCCTCCCCCAGAGGGTGCCTCCTACCTCCCTCCAACCCAGGCCCAGCTTTCCTGACCTTCTAGGCCCCTTCCCAGTGGCTAAGGCAGCCCACTGCTGCGGTCTCCAGCCAGAAGGCAGTGGGAAGGGACAGTGGTGGGACCTCAGGCTTACCCCCCCTCCCTGGAGTCCACGTCCCTCACCTGTGAAATGCGAGGTGGTAAGGACTAAGTGGGTTAACGCAAGGATCAGACACTGTACAATGACATTTGGCCCTCATTCCCTTGTCCACTGCCCCCTGCAGGCTCAAACCTGCTGCGCTCTATCATAGAAGCCAGGGCATCAGCACCTGAGCCCAAAACCCAGAGCTCACCACACACCAGCTGCTGTGCCCAGGCAGGTGCCAAGGTCCTGTGGCCTGTCCAGACACTGGCATGACTTGGCAACATCTAGATCCCCAGGCTTAGTGGGGGTTTTGCAGACACTGTGACCATCTCATCAACATGACCAACAGTCCCCAAACACATGGCCCAGGGGCTCCAGCATGCCATCGTGTCACACATCCACATGCTTCTCGAGTTGGGAGCACCTCCCTACTCTCTCCACCCACTGCCTCTATGGCCGGCAAACAATTGCCTCTAACTTCCAGTCAGACTGGGGAAAAAGAGGAATCAGTTCGCTGTTAATTTCGGCCACCACACGAGACTGGACCCCTGCCCCTATGGATGTAGGTCATATCTGTGCCTCCAAGTCGCCTGGCCTCTGTCTGATCAAAGCATCCCACTGCCCACCTCATAGGGTTACGTGATCCTCACAGAGGCCTAAGTGCAGAAACACCCTGGCCCGTGAGACATAGCACAAGTGTTGGCCGCACTTAGATTGACCACAGTCCAGAATCTTCCTGACATGCTGATCCTGTACACGTCACATACATGCCATCCCTCCATGTGCTGCCACATGGTCACACACTATCCAAGGATCACAGATGTCACAGGACCTAACATACTCTAGACGGCTTTGTGGCTGGCAGTGACAAATTGCAGGGGGTGCCCAGCACACCTGTACCACGAGACTGAGGCAGGTGCCTCACCTTGAAGGTGCTCCTGGACAGGCTAGACAGGTTGAAGCTGTAGAGCAGCTGCTCATCCGTCAGGGCACAGCCCTCGGTCCTCACTTCGTCAGGACACACGATTGGTGTCTCCCACTCAAACACGAAGTCGCACTCACTGGTTCTCAGCAGCTTTGGCGTTCCCTGTTGTCAAGAAGAGCACAGGTCTTAAGAACCCCATGGCGGAGGAACAGCAGTCCCACAGGGACTCTGTATAGCCCACAGCAGCCTTTCTCGGTGGAGGGACACTTGACAGCAGTGGCCGAAGGACCCAATGCTGTCCTTGAGGACGAATAGCACCCCTTGCCCTGGTTCCCACAGCCCCCTGGAGCTCCCTGGCTAACTCAAGGTCATCATCCTCTGATGGGGGCGGGGGTAGGGGGGTCAGAGAAAGCCTTGGTGTTTTCAGCCACAGATTCAAAGAGAGAAAGATAGAGGGCTTTCTATGTCACCAAAGAGAAGTCCGTGAATCTGAGACCCTGTCTTGTAAGGGAACAAGCAGGGGCTTCAACAAACACACCACCACTTCTAGAAACGGGATGTTCAGAAATGCGGCAGAATGCCACACAGCCAGACATCTACGGGCAAAGTATTCTTGAGTCAATGTGTTTATCCCTTCCTCATTGAACAGCAACACAAACAGATCAGGCTGCTGGTCAGGAAATTCCGTGTTTAATTGCTGCTAGGAGTTTTTTTTTCTGTGATTCAAATGGTAAAAAAAACTTCCATTGAAGATGAAAATTGCCGGGAAGGAAAATCTCTTTAATCTTTCTGAAACTAGAATGTACATTCAGCATGAAAAGCCTCATTTCTAAACACAAGTAAACACTGATCACTCCTAATGTGCAACTGCTGGGAATTACCTAAAATTACACTGGCTGATTTGATCCATCAAGTTGGCAGCAGCATGAGAGCTAAGCCCAGTTCCATACTCTGATAGTGTGAGATAAGTGTCACTCATTAAGAGGTAGGGCTTAGAGAAAACTGAAGACCCTGCTTTAAAGAATGAAGTTCTAGGCCAAGCATGGTGGCTCACAACTGTAACCCCAGTACTTTGGGAGGCCAAGGTGGAAGGATCAAGGACAGGAGTTCAAGACCAGCCCGGGCAACATAGCAAGACCTCGTCTATGCAAAAATAAAAAAAATTAGACAGGCTACAGTAGTCCCAGCTATTCGGGAAGCAGAGATGGAAAGATCACCTAAGTCCAGGAGGTTGAGGCTGCAGTGAGCTGTGATAGTACCACTGCATTTCAGCCTGGACAACAGAGTAAGACCCCAACTCAAACAAATAAATAAAAAATGAAATGCTATAGAAAACAAATATCCCTCTCAAGGTGAAGTCCATGCTGCCCTACACTGTGTGGCCAGAGGCAGATGTAGACACACCCATGAAATATACAGACATGGCAGGGCACAGTGGCTCAAGCCTGTAATCCCAGCACTTTAGGAGGCTGAGGTGAGAGGACTGCCTGAGTGCAGGGGTTCGAGATCAACCTAGGCAACTTAGCGAGATCTCATCTCTACAATAAAAATAAAATAAAATAAAATAACCGGGCACGGTGGCGCCTGCCTATAATTCCAGCTACTTGGAAGGCTGAGGCAGAAGGATTGCCCGAGCCCAGCAGGTCAAGGCTGCAGTAGCTGTGAGCGTGCCACTGCACTCCAGCCTAGGTTACAGAGTGAAACTCCTACTCAAAAAAAAAAAGAAAGAAAGAAAAAGAAATATACAGACATAAGCAGATGAATGGAGGTGACTGAATATAGCTTCACCCTCCTTGATAATTCAGAATTGTCATCACACTCAAGAATTCATGGACAGGGACACATCCAAGGCCTTCGAGGTGCTCTGGGCCTCCGTGGAGCAGTCCCAGATGGCAGAGGGGTGATTCTCTACTCTCTCAATTACTACACTCTCCTCCTGGCAGGCAGCTGCCAGGTCATTCCTGCCACCATCCCATGACTGGCAGTCCCACTACAAACCTGCTCCAGTCCAAAACATCAGGAAGCCACCTTTATCAGAAGTAACACACTGTAGATACTGTTCCAGCACCCGGACTCCTTGGGGTCATAAGCCTTGGAATTCATGTTTATTTAGGACTTTATGAGGCAATTCAGGATATTTATTTCTATTACACGATGTACATATGTACACATACACACCCCAGATACTGTAATCAAGCATGTTACTATTTCTATAGCAAGATGTATGAATATTCACATACAATAGGACAAATACCATTGATAGCCTCAGTCCATTCATATCAAAGGTGTCACAAGTGTGCAGAGCTTCACAGATTCCAGAAGCACAGACGAGGGGCTGTGGAGCTGTGCTTCCTGGAGCAAAGGGCTGTCACCTGCACAGCAGGCCAGACACAGTAGCCCCTGCAGGGCCACTCCAAGTCCCTGCAGAATGGGGGCCATGATCCACCAATTTATCCCCAATTCACAGGGAGGGTCAAGAAAAAGATGTACACAAAAGCTCTTTATAACAAAATGGTATGCATTATGATGGAAACCGGTATTATTTTTGAAATGCACAAAAAATAGAAATTAACACTTTGTTTCAGCTATTGATTCCAGAGGTCTTTTGTTATTTGCTAACTTCTGAATTGTGGGCTACATCTTCAATGATTACAGCTGCCCCAAAGCCTGTCTGATTTACCATTAAGAATAAAATTGGTAACCCAATATTTTTTTTTTTTAAAAAGTGATGACACTTTCACATCAGTAATCAAAGCTGAGTATCATTTCTGTACTCAAGTGTTGCAGGTTTTTAAAGTATAGCAAGCCTCTGTGTGCTGGTAACTCAGGGTAAGTTTGCTCAGTCCTCAAAGAATGACTTAAACTGTTCAGACACACTGATGTCTTGTATTATCCAAGGCAGACGTTCTGAACAAGGGTATCCCTGGACCTGCAATGCTTCCTGGTTGTCTGGCCTTGGCTCACTACCCACACCTGAGCATCTAGACTGTCACCCAGGCACACTTACCATGCTCACACCTCTCTTACAGTGAAACGCGATGAGTGAGGTGTAGTTGAAATGCTTGTCCGCCAAGCAAGGAGTACTGCTTTCAAAATTCAAGTAAATTTCATTTGCTACTGGATTGAGTATTGGTGGTCCTGTGACCCGGCCAATATCCTAAACAAAGAGCAACAGCAAAAAAGAAAATCAATTTTTCCCAAGGCTCGTGGAATAAATGCTAACACAGGACTGCAAACACCAGACCTCATCAGTTCTGAAAATGAGCAGCATCTAAAGAAACTGGGCCAATAATAATAATACCATGTCAATTAAGAAGTCTTGACATTAAGATACTACAGAAAAATGTCTGCAATATTGGTGGTTACCAGTTTGGATCCTAAGATGAGTTCTAAGGTCGGTTCTGTTTCTGCATATATTCAATTTTCAAAGATTCTAAGCAACAGAAACTCCTTTCTCTAGTTGTATCAGGAATGCGACATGGCCCTCCTCACCTGATAGTGGAAGGCAGGAACCCGAAAAATAGCCCCCACCCCATGCCACCCTGCCTTCTCAATGCCCAGCACCACCCTGGGGTGGCTGTGTCCTCAAGGGAGGAGACAGGTAGTGTTCACTGTTCATTTTTATTGCTGAGCACAGCACCTGTCACACAGTGACTGTTTGACAATATTGAGTGACTAAACAAACAAATGAAAGATCAGACTAGTCTGGGTATTGTAAGAAAAACAATTTAGAAATTAAACAAAAAATAAACGAAAAAAGATGAATGGGCAGTAACGGTGTAGGTGATGACTGTGTGAGTGCACGCATGTATGCATATGTATCCTCCCATGATTCTGTTCCCAGCTACAGGGCTTTCCATCCACCACTGTGGAGCATGTTCAGACCACATGACACAACACCCTCTCCAATTAAATAACTTACTACAGTTTTTAGACTCTGACAAAGGGCGACCAACTAAGAAAATACAGCAGATCGGACCTCTCGGAAGATGATTCACAACTAGCTGCAAAAGACTTCCTGGGAAGACTCCATGTTTCCAGGCCTCCGCTGCTCACGTAGCTGCAGCTCTGTCACATTCCTGCTGTACCCAATTTCCCTACCCACTCTGACATTTCTCTGCACCCACACCACATATAAGGTCCACCTTTTAAAAGGACATCCAGATATCTTAAAAGAAGACTCATCTTTTAATACAGATACACAATAGACAACTTTGGAAATGCATTTCAAGTACTAAAACATACCAAGGATTGGACAAAATAGGACTATAACTCATGGAGATGATTTTCACCGATCTAAATCTGTATTTGAAAATGCTAGCGTAAAAACAAAACTTTCAAGGCAGAGTATTTTAGCTATTAGCAAACCTGCTCTTGCCTTTAAGTATAACCTGTTACCCAAGAAAGTGCTTGCATTTCATAAACTTTCAATTATACAAGACAAGCATTTTGACAAAGAAACCAGGCTAGGCCAATGTGCTTTCTTGCCACTCTACCTAGACACTTGTCTTGATTCGGGTCAAAGGCACCTAGCATGACACCAAGAGTACATCTATACAAATATGTTCACATTATCCCACATGCTCAAAGACCCTGACTACTATCACTGGCAGACGGTTCAATGCTCCACCCTTTCATCTTCCCATAGTACACCCAGAACATCTCTCCATTCCTTTTGCCTGAGTAACTCTCCATTAAAAGCAAGAAACATAACATGAAGGTTCTTGCTAAAGTCTTGCAAAATTTGTCCCCACCCTCAGAATTCCCCTACTTACTATGGGGGGGCCACTGACAGGAACTTTGCACACGGCAGCTCCAGCAGGACAAGGCACCCCGTGCATGGGGTTTAGTGGCTGGCAAATGTTGATGTAGAAGTCAGGGTTGGTATCAGAGGCATCGTCCTCACTCTCATCATATGCTTCGTAACCACCAGTGCGATGGATGAGAGGGGACAGGTCAATAATAGAGCTTCCGTTCCTCACAGTACATTCTGTCTGTTAAACAGAAAGACTGCATGTGAGTCTACAGAAATATTTTCCTAATTGCCACCAAGTCATCTATAAGAATGTAAAAGCTTCCGGGCTCGGTGGCTCAGCCTGTAATCCCACGCCTTTGGAAGGCTGAGGTGAGTGGACTGCCTGAGCCCGCGGGTTCAAGACCCACCTGGGCAGCGAGACCTCATCTCCACAATAAATAAAAAAAATAATCAGCCAGGTGTGGTAGCACATGCCTGTAGTTCCGGCTACTTGGAAGGCTGAGGCGGAAGGATCACGGAGCCCAGCAGGTCGAGGCTGCGGTGGCCAGGAGTGGCCACTGCACTCCAGTCTGAGTGACAGAGTGAGACTCCAACTCAAAAAAATAAAAAAAAAAAGAACGTAAAAGCTGAACAGTAACCAAAAGCACTGAGGGCAGATTAATGTCTCAAAATGCTTTGTTATGCAGCAATGGGCACTTCAGGTCACTTGATTATGGGTCAGCCAGGAGTGGATGGGGTGGGCGGGGTATCTACTGGGGGTAAGTGAAACCGGCAAAGGAGCCTGGGTGCCGCCGGGCATCGGGTGGTGCATTCCCCACAACGTCTCTGGACTCACCACCTGCTCGCAGGCCAGCGGTGTGTGCCAGGAGAAGAAGAGCGTGCAGGTCTGCTTGTCCAGTGAGATGAGCATGGGCCTGCTGGTCGGCCCAGCCTCGGGTCTGCACACGAAGCTGATCACGCTCTTGTAGCTCAGGCCAGTCTTGGAGGGACAGGGGGACCCATCCTCGTACACCAGCTGTAAGACCTGATCCACGTAGCTCAGTCTCTTGCTGGCCTTGCCCACACTGATGCGGGTCTGTCCAAAGCAGGCCCCTGCAGAAAGGGGAGGGGAAACAGACACGACTCAATGGCCAGCTTTCTGATGAGAACTTCCTGCAGATCCAGACTATCAACTTCAGAATTGACACTCATGACTCCAAGTGTCCAGTCCGTCTCTGGCCCCTGCTTTACATTTAATGTCTTGTCACGCAGCCCCACAGCCCCCATATCGCCGACAGCAGGAGGAGAGGAAGGCAACTGATCTTGGCTCTGCTCGCCCCTTCTGCTGTTGTCCCATGGTCAGGCCGAGGACCCCAGGGATGAGAGAGTAAGAACACCCGAGGGGCCGCAGCACTCACCCACGCCAGGAGAGCAGTTTTCATTCTCCCCACAGATGCTCATGTAAACGAGCCCCTTCTCACTGTAGGCGGCTGTGAATCCCACTCTGCCACTCAAAGAAGTCAGATCAAACAGATGTCCTGTCGGACAAAGAAGAAATGACTCCCGGGAGCTCAGCCTCAGGAGCGCATTGCCAGTGGGCTCACACACGTGGCATCAGGACTCCTGGCGTCCCCTGCAACTCCCTGTCTGTTCACCGGCACGGCCCTAAACGCTCGGATCAGCTGGTCTGCAGCATGAGACCATCAGACTCCGAATTCAAGAGATGCCTCATCTCTCCCCAAAGCGCCATGGCTCAGAGCATCCTCTGTCCTGTGGGCTGTACCACAGCAACCACTAGAATTCCTGTGGGTATGGAGAGAACCCCAGGGATCCCCCCCACTGCCGATGCACTGCCTGCACCCCTTTCCAGGCCATCCATGCTGACTCTGCAAGGCAGTCCAGGAACTTACTCTAACCTGCTCCAGAGACTCTAGAGCTGGTGGGCTGGCACTGTCAGTGAGCCCAGCCAGGAGCACCTCTCACACCACAGAATGACAGGTACATGGCTTCCAGGGAGGGGTCTCATCTCCACTGAAGGAGAGCCAGGAGAAAACAGAGGCCAAACCAGAGAAAGGCCAAATGTACTCATATACATGACACCTCTGCCCAGGGTGAATGTTGCCACAGTTTCTCCTTGGGTCTCTCCTCCAAGCTGAGCTTGGTGATGGCACTATTCCTCCTGAGCTGGAGTTTGTGGGGGCACCATCCCTCTTATGAGCAGGGCATGGTGACAGGACCCTCTCCCCCCTGAGCTGGGTTCGGTGAGAGCACCATCTCTCCCCTGAGCTGGGTGTGGTGTTCCTCCCCTGAGCTGCAGTTTGTGAAGGCGCCATCCCTCCCCTGAGCTGGGTGTAGAGATGGTACTCTCTCTCTCCACCGAGCTTGGCTTGGTGACAGTGTTGTTTCTCACCTGTACTGGGGTTAGTGACCTGGCAGTCGTCATGCACATTGCTCCTCACAGGACAGGCCGCGGCCGTGGGCCAGGAGAAGGTGTACTCACAGTCCTCCACAGCGCTGATGAACATGGGCCTAGAGTTCTACAAGAAAAGACAGGTGGTTCCCAAGGGGTTGTGCATGTCTGATGTTCATCATGGTTTCAACCTACACCAAGGGCACAAATGCACAAGCACAAGGAATTTCCGTGCCCGTGTCTTTACGGGATGAGCTGCAGACTAGGAAAAGGGTCAAAATGTGTCCTGAGCTGCCACCGCAGATTCCACATGCTGGTGAGTGAAAGATACGCACAGCCAGAAGCTGACCAGGGACCAGGAAGGTTCCTCAGGCTGAGGCACAGGATGGGAGGCAAATGGCAGGGGGGAAAGTATGCTCACGGATGAGGAGATAATGGTAAGATTCTAAAACAAAGGAACTGAAATCTCTTTAGGGTCAAAAGAGAAGGCCTGTCAAGGGAGTGGGTCGTTAATCCTACCAATCCTCTCATGGGCACTGGTCTTGCTTTGCTCCTCTCAGGACACTTCATGCCCACCACAGGGTTGCTAAGATGTGCTCAGCAGCCCCAGGACAGCCCTGCAGCACACTCTGACAAGCCACATTGGTGTCTAGCCACACTGGCGTTCAGGCTTGGGGCAGAGAGCACCCTCACCCTTCCCCCCCACACATCTAGCAGCCCTTTTGTCCTGGCCATGAGTCTTCCAGCTCAATCAGAGACAAGAAGCCCCCGGGACTCAGGTCTCCAGAGCCCTTAAGCAGGAGTCTGAGCTATGCACGGCACCTCCTTCCCAGGAGGAAACCTCACTGCTGCTCCAGAGCTCCAGCTCCTGCCCCTTGCCCCTGGTTCTCCCACCCATGCTGTGACACCACTGAGGAGCGTGGGGCGAGCATCCTGCCACTGAGCAGGCTGGTCCGGCCTGAGTTAAGGCCTAACCTCAGTCTCAGCCCTCATCACACACTGGCATACAGGGCTTTATCTCAGTCTCACATGGAAAACACTGACGTGGTGACATCTGCTTAACCGCAGTACATGCCAACCAAGGAGGGGAAGAATTGGTCATGGAGAGAGGACTGGGCATCTACCATAGGGCAGAAACGACACCTGCCACTTCCCACTTCTTCTCTCAAAACCCCACAAATGACGTGACTGATACACGACATGCTACCCATGAGTGAATGGTGTTGGGTGCTTGGGTAATTAACCACATTACATGGCTAGGACGTGGAAGCATCACCTCTGACCTGGGTCTAGTCAGCCTTCTCACCTCTCACACTGCCCCCCATGAAGACAAACGGCGTATCATCAAATGGCCATGTCTCTGCAGCCTTTGAGGGATCTCAATGAAACTCTAACAACAGCCAAGAAACTCAGCCCAGACTTGCCAGGTTAAGCATCTGAGAAGCCAGAGTGGAAGTGGGATCCCCAGCTTACAGGCCAGGGACACACTGCTCTCAATCTCCGTAAAGCTGCGTCACCCTGAGCCCCACAACTCGCATCTGATAAAGGAAGGACATTGGTCCCACTGACCCTCAGACCCTCACTGCTCCCCAGGCTGTGGCAGGAGGGGCTGAGAAGCTCTAACACTCACCACCTGTTTCTCACTGCAGGTGAAGCGGATGGTGGCTGACTTCTTCCGAATCTGGTCTGGACATAAGTCCCCGTCGACATACTTCAGGACAATGACATCATCTGTCCACTGAGGCCCATCTCTCACCCTGCCGAGGTTCATGGGCTTGGAGCCACTCAGCAGACACGCGGCCGCTTCTGGAGGGCATGGCTCTACAGCACAAGACACAAGAGTTACCTTCAGCGACTCTGTGGTCCCAGGACAGAACCGCAGCTGGCAAGTAATGCCAGACATGCCACAGAACTGCACACACTTTGTGTTCCAACAGTCACTCCAAATTATCTGCTGCTTTCTTTGCATTTTAATGCTGTTTTAACAGATGGACTGGGGGCAGGCATGGAGTGGGGTGGGGTATCCAAGATGCAACAGTCTAAATTATTTCTGAACCCCACATACAATGAAGCTAAAATTCCTAGATTAAGCCAAGGGAACACTTTAAATGGACTGCACGCACACACTCTTTATTCAGGAAGTCACCAGGAACTCTGCCCATTCCCAGTACCTGAAATATCCATGCCATCTGCCCCAGTTAAAAAACTAGTCCAGGCCACTGGGGTAGAGCCACAGTGCCAGGGTGTTCCCAGCACAGCACAGCAGGGGAAAGCAGGTCACAGCCTCAAACCATGCAGAGGATGAGAGATTCTGAGAGGCCATGGTGGCACCAAGATCACTGGGAACTTAGTCCCTCATGTACACTCCTAGTCTGACTTCTAGGCTCACCCCGGCACCAAGGGTCTGAGCGAGCTACCCTCTGCATCGCAAAAGGAACACCCACACAACTCCTGATGAGTACAGTGGGCACACACCAGAACCCCCACTCCACATACCCTCCTATCTCCCACCCTGCTGAGAAGCATTACTAGCCTCTGTTGCTATTTTTATCTACCTCCATCTCTCATGTTCAAAAAAGGTTATAATGCTTCCTGCAGAGGTCTCAGCACTGACCTACCTTGGGCCATACCAGTGATCAGTCGTGAAGACCCTTAACCCACTTCCCATTTAGAAAAAAAAAATACAGTTCACACCACATTCACTTGATTTTATATGAACACATTCTTTGAGGCAGAAGCAAATCTGACTGGTTTTCAAATGTGAAAATATAAAAACTGTTCTTGGAGTTATTTCTAAACAGCCAAGAAACTCAGCCCAGACTTGTCAGGTTAAGCATCTGAGGAGCCAGAGTGGAAGCGGCTCTGATCCTTACAAGAACTACCCTCCAAAAAGGAAGAGGATTACTACATTTTGGAAATGGAAATACCACTACTAAAAACAGAATGCTATGAATAGAATGATGTCATTTGTTTCCAAAGACCATATTAGAGTGATGCAAAAATAATAATAAAATCAAAATATTTCGTGGATACTTTGGGGGTGAGGTCTTTAGGACTCTCAGCAGCAAGTTACTCGAGAGAAATGTGCAGCCTCAAGTGCCACTGGCAGGTATTCTCTGGGCAACCAGGAAAAGGGTTAAACAATTCCCCCTGCCAAAACACTTCCACGTTGCAAAGAGCAAAACATCTCCAGAGAATCCCCTTCCCATGCCATCCTCCCCCATAAATTCACTATAAGCCATTACCCCACAAAGAGTCCCCCTCACCAGTGCCAGCCTGTGGGGCCAGAGACTTGCAAACATTGATGAGATAGTGTTCGGTGGCCCCTGTCCCGGTGATGGCTTCCCAGTTGTCACTGTACCGTGACAGGGATGAGAGGTCGAAGGAGTTGCCAGCCCCATCTCTGAAGGGAAGAAAACACTGCAGTGAAGTTCAGCTATATTTTTGTTAAATCCTGAGCACTCTCTGAAATGGTGAGTATTTCAGGTACAGTCCAACCCTGACATCCGTGAATCAAAACTTGCCCAGGGACAGACCAGACTAGATCGATCGCTCTCTCTCTCTGTCTCTCTCTTTCTCCTCTTTCTCTCTCCTATCTCTCCTATCTGTTTCTCTCTCCTCTCTCTCTCTTTCTCTCTGTTTCTCTGTGTGTTTCTTCCCTCCCTCTCTCTTTCCTTTCTTTCTCTTGCTCTCTTCTGCCTCTCTCTCTCTCTCTCTCTCTCTCTGTCTCTCCTCTCTCTCTGCTCTCTGTTTTCTGTCTGCTTGTCTTTCTCTCTTTTCTGTTTCTCTTTCCCCTCTCTCTCTCCTATCTCTCTCCCTCTCCTATCTCTCCTGTGTGTTTCTTTCCCCCTCTCTTTCCTCTTTCTTTCTCTCGCTCTCTCTTCTGCCTCTCTCTCTCTCTCTCTCTCTCTCTCTCTGTGTGTATCTTTCTCCTCTCTCTCTCCTGCTGCTCTTTCTCTCTCCTCTGTCTGTCTCTCTCTCACTCTCTCCTGTCTCTTTCTTCTCTCTCTTCTGCTGCTGCTGCTCTCTCTCTCTCCTGTCTCTGTGTGTGTATATGTGTCTTCTCCCTCTCTCCCTCCCTCCCTCCATATCTCTCTCTCTCTGTCTCTCTCACATCTGGTCAGAACTAACAACAACACAACTTTGAGTTCAGAAACTCCAAGATTTACTTTAACAAAATTAAGTACTGACAAAAAAAAACCAAGTTTGAAAAGTTAGCGCTGTCCATGCTTAGGTCACTGAGAAGTGGAGCTGGCTGGGGACAAAGGTGCCAGCCAAGATGCTCAGAGCATACACAGCATGGCCACTCCCAGGAGCAGCCAGATAGCCACCTGCTATCTGAAAATGAGGTCACCAGCATCACTGAAATAAAACTGGGCTTTGTGTTGACCTTTCTGTTCCACTAAAGGTTCACTAATAACACAAATCCCCATATGGACAGTTACTGAGACCAACCACGTCCCAGGTACCATGTTAATGGTGCACAAGACAAACAAACACACTGTACCTATGCAGAGCGCCAGGGCCAGCATGAAGGCCAGCAAGGAGTTACAGATGCCACTTCATCAGGAGGCCATGGCTCTCAGAGGAGAAGGAGAACTGTCCACTCACCCCAAGATTACATGCTAAGTTGGGGGTGCTGCATTTAACAAGACAGATAAACATCGCTGATCTTACAAAGTTTACAGACCTCATCAGTGGAGAAAAAAGACTATGAATAGGATACTTTTTAAAAAATGTATAGCATATTAGATGGCAAAGGGCTGAAGAAAAAAAGGTGAGGGGGGGTACGAAGTCTGGTAGGCAAAGAAGTTGAAACTGAAGACAGACTGGCCAGGGAAGGCTTGACAGAAAAGGCGACCTCTGAATAAACTATGAGAGAAATGGAAACACGATCCACCCCAGCACCCAGTGAAGAGCATTCTAGGCAGAGGAATCACATGAGCAAAGGGCCTGAGGCACGGTGAACCTGGCACACTCGAAGGAAAGCAAGGAGCCTGATGTGGCTGGAGTCAACAAGAGGTTAGAGAAAATCCAGAGTGATGTCAGCAGGGCCTTTAAGTACAGCAAGAACTTCAGCCTGTGGTTCTAAATGAGATGGTAGTCACTGCCGAGTGACACGGCTGGACTTGTGCCTTACAGGACCATTCCAGTGACTGTGCTGGACTCACCAAAGATGTGGCAAGGGCAGAGGCAGGGAGACCTTGGAGAGGTCACTGCACAGCCATAGGCATGAGAGGAGGAGCCGAGCTAGGGACACGCAGCAGAATGGGGACGGACACCTGAGGTGATGACCAAGAAATAGAGCTGACAGCACACGAGCTAGTGTCCTACAGGGAACATGCAGAAGAAATAAAAATGGAACTAACAAATGCAGGCCAGGGTCGAGAGGAGACAAGAACAGCACTGGTGAATTACACCTTGCAACCTTTAAAAGATACCTGGACACGCATGTTTATTGCAGTACTATTCACAATAGCAAAAACATGGAACCAACCATGTTCTGCTCATCGAAAGTAGACTGGATATTTTTTTAAGTATATGATACATGATGAAATATTACACAGCCATAAAGAAGGACAAAATTATGAGCTGTGCAGCAACTTGGATAGATTTAGAGTGTAATACTGAGTGATCTATCACAGAAACAGAACTGAGTACCACATGTCCTCACTCAGAAGCAGACCCTGAACAATTATCATACTATAAGAAAGGGACTGGTAGTAGCAAGAAACTGCCGGGGGTGGGGGAGGGGGCATACTTCATCAATAAGGGTATCTGCTCTTAAAACAGGTGGGAACCAAAGTGAGGCCCAAACTTTTACCTGTAAAATGACCATTAGCATACCTAACCGTGAATTGTACCCACATCTTTAAAATAAAAATTAAAAAAAAAAAAAAACAGAGTCAACAGACCACTGGAGACTGACAAATGGGTAGATGTGCCATTTAAAGTGACAGAAGGCTCCAAAAAGAACTACGAGATATAGTGAAAAGTGGGGGGAGGCTAAGGTGAGGGGACGGGCCAGGGAGAGGCATTTCGCTACGTACACTTTTGTAGTCCTAATTACCATATGCATGTATTAACTTTTACTGTAATCAATTATGAAATTCTCCTTGGACTTAATTCTACTTTTTAAAACAGCATTAAAATATTTTAGGAAAAAAGCCTTATGTACAAAGAAAATCAAAATTTTATTCCTTGCTGGGAGTGATGGCACATGCCAGTAACCCTAGCACTTTGGGAAGCTAAGGCAGGAGGACTGTTTGAGCCCAGCAGTTTGAGACTCGCCTGGGCAACATAGCAAGACCTCATTTCTACAAAAAAAAAAAAAAAAAAAAAAAAAAGTCAAAAAATTAGCTGGGTGTGGCAGTGCACACCTGTAGTTCCAGCCACTCGGAAGGGTGAGGTGGAATGATTGCATGACTCCAGGAGGTCAAGGTTGCAGTGATTATGCCAATGCACTCCAGCCTGAGCAACAGAGTGAGGACCCAACTCAAAAAAAAATTTTTTTTAATTCCATGTACAAAAATATCAAAAAACCAAAGGCAGCCTCAAACACAGCAGAATAGCTAAGTGAATCAGGGATATTTACTCAGAACATCTCACATTCACTAGGAATGAGAAAGAGATTTGCCTCGGGAGAAAATGTGTACATAACCTGACCTGAAAAGGTTGTTACTAAAATTACGATGTAAAGCAACTAAACATAAATTACTAAGTGCATGCATTTACATACATTACTAAAACTTAAATTACATACCTACATTAAAAACAATGACACAGCCGGGCTCGGTGACTCAACCTGTAATCCCGTGCCTTTGGGAGGCTGAGGTGAGTGGATTGCCTGAGTCCGCAGGTTTGAGACCCTCCTGGGCAACTTGGCAAGACCTTATCTCTACAATAAATCAAAAACTAGCCGGGCGTGGTAGTGTGTGCCTATAGTTCCAGCTACTTGGAAGGCTGACGCGGAAGGATCGCCGAAGCCCAGTAGGTTGAGGCTGCGGTGGCCGGGAGCGGCCACTGCACTCCAGTCTGGGTGACAGAGTGAGACTCCAACTCAAAACAAACAAACAAACAAACAAAAAATGACACAAGAGGACAAAGACCGGAAGAAACACAGAAACTACTGCATTCTTCCCTAGGAAAATACGTGGTGATACATGGATGGTGTCGGGTAGGGTTCATCACATAACAAAACAGTCAGCATCCCCAAAATGCAGAACTGCAGACCTACAAGACCAAAGTTTCCAGGGAGGGGATCCAAGGTGCCTGTCTGGTCGAGCTCCGAGAATAATCCAAGAACAATTCCATGTAAATTCATGCACAATGAAGGTCCTCCCCACCCCGTCACTGCAGTATCCTCTTTGTCCCTACTGGCCCCTCTCCTCCTGACACGTAGATGACACAGGTGTGCAAGACTTTCACTCTGCTTCAGCTCCAATCCCTTCCTATTTGCACCTGAATGCAAAATTATCACAGAATCGCAAAGCTGTGAAGGATCTGGGTTCTGGGAGTTAACCTGAGCTGATTCCTCACTTTAGCCTGTCCAAAGAGACAACATATATATACGTCAACTTACTTGAATGAACACTCGGTCACATCGAAAGGTGGGCAAGCATACTGCGTTCGCCACTCAAACAAGTAGGAACAATCCGAAGTCTCCTTTAGAAAAACTGGCTAAAAAAAATAAGATGGGCATACATAAAAATGGGAGTGAGAAACCTTAATTTATACTTTGAGTTTTAAGGATGAGAACAGTAAGAAATGGTTATGTTCATTAAAATCTATACAAGCTGGAAGTTTCAACATGCTTTCTGTAAATCACGTACTTTGAGCCAAGTTAACCAGGAGACTGTATGAGCTCTGAGGACAGATGCATCGTTCAAGGACCACAGTGGCCCGAGAGATGCGGAAGACTCTGTGGCCAGTCATCAGCACACGCTCACCTTCTGAGTGCTGTGGTCGCAGTAGAAGAAGATGGTCGTTGAGCGCTGATAGACCTTATGGCAAGTGTCCCCCCCAGTGTAGTTCATTTTTAATAATCCGTTTTCGTAAGTCAGCTTCTGAGTAAGGAGACCTGTTCAAGAAGAAGCACATTACACAAGGTTTGGTTCAAGAGGTCCCTAGGGTGTTGAGCTTATCCTAAGACATGTCACACCATGTACCCTGAAGCACAGAGGACAAAGTATCCTGGGCCTCCTGGATTGAATCACACACTCCTTGTCATATTAAACTCAGGAAGAATAAAACCAGGCCTACTCTTGCTCAAGTTTGCAATATGACAGACTAACCATAGGTACAATGACAGGTCGATACTCCTTAGCCTGATCCACTAAGAGGGCATTACCTCTACGGCACCTGATGGCAGCCCACAAACTCATCACGCGCTACTTCATTTTTACAAGTTCCCAAACTTATTTAAATCTTGCCCCACTGCTGAAATGGCATGGATGACCACCAGGCTGCCCTGTAACTTTTACAAATAAACCCCATACTAAATGCATTCCCTCTGACTTAATTTCAGAAAGTACCACCTCAGAACACCCATTACTAGCTAGATCAGTGTGTCCCAATGTTGTAATAAAGACAAGGACTGTGATCTACGAGTTGGTAACTATGAACTTCAAGTGGATAAATAAAAATAAAATACTCATTTATTTATACAACATTCTCCAGCATGCATTCCAATTATTAAAATCAAGTGAAATCAGAAACATCACATTAATACGTCATTTCACCCAAACAGTCATTCTCCCTACTCTGAGGAATGTAATCTTTGTCATAATATTAACATTTTAATTCCATTCTTTTGCAACAAAAGCAGAAAGAAAAACAATGGTACCTGCCACTTTTTGAAATCCCTGCGGCTCCCGCTTTTCCTGGCATGATGAGACCACCTTGGACCTGTCGCTGGTGGGACAGACTGGTGAAGAGAGCTTCCCACAGACGCGGAAGTAATAGGTGTACTCGCCAGCACGCACAGTGACATCACTGAGACCCAGAGGCTTCAGGTCATACAAGTTGCCATGTCTGGGGTCTCTCACCTCACAGTTGTCCCCTTTAAGAACACACGAGAGGTGAAGGCAATTGCAACCATGCACGCATTCACACTTTCAAGCTTCTAGAAGTTTCACAATCTTTCATCAGCTAAGAACCACCTAAAAATGTGCATTCAATGCCATTTCCCTTTGAACTCTCAGTTAAGAAAAAAAACAAAAAACCATTTCCACATTATTTCATTGTGTTTATATATGACACAAATTGCCAAGCAAACAGCTTTCTAGAAAAGCCTAAGGTCCCAGGATAAAGACCTGCTTCATCAACAAAACCCCACGTTAGGGTTTTCATGTGTGAGATGCCAAAAACACATCCATCAGGCACATAACAAAAATGTCACCGGTAAAATCAGCAATTAACTAGAGTAGAGAAAACACGAGGATAAGAAAGAGCCCGCTCCCTCATAAAGGTCTTATGATCCCACGGTTGGCCATGACCGTAGGGTTCATATTTGATAGGCTGTTTGGACCGTCTGCTACTTCACCCATTTACCATGACCCATAACTAATAGGCTGGGATCTCACCTTCCACTCTTACAACAGGACAGGCTTCCACAGTTCTCCAGACAAACACGTACTCACAGTCATCCAAAAGCTGAAACGTTGGCGAGCCCTAGAATACAAGTCAACAGCTTGCTTTGCTTCCCACTTACTTATTTTTAAAAATTAATCAAATTATAGCCACAATTAATATCCAATCTTTAATATCCATGAGCTAAATAGACAGCCTTTATTTAACATCTAAGACCTGGGGAAATTAGTACATTCACATCAAACCTAAGCAATGGACAAAAATCCACAAAAGCACAGGCAAGTTTTAAATAGGCTGGAAGATCTGGAGGTTAAAGAAAGATGGAAAATAAAATGACCTAAAGACAGAACCATCATGGCAGATCTGACACGCACCGATATCTGGGCACACTCGAATGTTATCCTGGTGGAGAAGCGCTGGTTCCCACACTTGTCCCCATTGACATACACGATGCTCAGGGATCCATTCGCTGCAGCTTGAGGGCTGATTTGCACCACGCCTAGGTTCCAGCTGTTGTCTTCTGACACCAAGCAGGATCCCACTGCGCTGCCTGAAAGACAGGAAAAGTGGTTTTGAGGTGAAGAAGGGAAGGGAGGGAGGCTGACCTTAAGTCAAGTGAGCAGATATGAAGAGACTGGCCACAACGCACCATGGCATCCAGGAATGTATGGGAGAGGATTGCAAACGCTCAAGTAGAACGTCCTCTTCTTCCCATCAACTGAGGTGTCGACAGCGGTCCAAGGCTTCCTGACTGTGCTTAAACCACTTAGATCATACTCATTTCCAGCCGTGTCTGAAACAACAACAAAAACACGTTGCCATCTTGTGAGCTCCAAAGACCACCTTTCACGCTGAGTAAAGTCTGCAGAGGAGTGAACCTGATATTCCCAACAATAAGCAATAAGAAAATCTACAGGAGGTAGAGAGGTTTTGCCTATGGAATCACACACCCTCTCCATCCCTCAAAACTGCCCTTCACAATAGGGCGTGGTGGTGCACACTGGTAATCCCAGTTACTAGGAGGCCAAGGCAGAAGGATCACATGAGCTCAGGAGGTCAAGGCCATACTAGGCAACACAGCAAAACCCTGAAGACCTGCCATTCACAAGGAAGCACCATCACTGTGGAAGTGGCAGGGCCAAGCCCATAGAGACCAAGGGTATCCTAGGACACTGTTCAACTTCCAGGGTATGACGTATGGAGTTTTAATGCCTTTTTCTTTTTTTTCTTCCTCAAATAAGTAGCTCTGGAGATAGGCATAGTGGCTCATGCCTGTAATCCTAGCACTTTGGAGGCTGAGGCAGAAGGATCACTTAAGGCCAAGACTTCGAGGCTACAGTGAGCTATAATCATGTCACTGCACTCCAAACTACGTGACAGAGCAAGACCCCATCTCAAAATAATAATAATAATAATAATAATAAATAAATAAATATGTATATATACATGGAGATCTGAAATTCTGAAAGAAAGGTGTGGGGGAAAGAGAGAGAGAGAGAAAGGAAGGCAGATAGGCAAGCCCTGGCAGTGTTTAATTTTTTTCTCTGAGTTTTCTTCTTTGTTCCCAAGCAGGATCTGATCCAAAACATAGCTTAAAACCATTAATTAACATATCCAGATTCTCTTCAAGAGAAACATTAAAATTCTAAGCATCATCCAAAGAAAACTGGTAACAAAAATGTCATGGTGCCTAGAAAACAAAACATGCATTCCACACATACAAATATACACACAAATACTCCCTTCTCCACCTCACCGGTGACTTGGCAGTCCACTGGAGAAGGAACACAGGCCAACGCAGTCTCAAACTCAAAGTAAGTGTTTCGGATCCCTCGCCCAGAGTCGATGTCTTGATGCAGGAATCTAGGGGTTCCTGGGTAGATGTCATCATTGCAAAGAAAGCGGATGATGAAAGCATCATTGGAACCTGTGGAGCAGGAAGGTCCGATTTCAAGAAACAGAACAGTCTTCACACCGCTGCCCATAAACACAGTGCAGCAGGAAGACACCACCACCATTGGTGACAAGCTACACAGCCATTTATATGCTGAAACCATTGCGGCAGGGGTGCCAGCCTGTGTCAAGGGACTACATGTGAACACAGAGTGGTCACATTTATTGCAACAGTGGCCTGTGTTAGGACAGGTTTATATCGCAAGCCTAATGTTTTGGCATTCTTACTCTTCCAGAAAATATTCAAATCCCACACGGTTTGTCAATCCAAATGTTGAAAACAATGTCAAGCTCATCTGATAAATACTAAGTTCCTACTACACACAGGAGTGAAGAAACAGAAGAAATCCTCCCCCTCGTGCATGCTGGCTGCAGAGCGGGCAGCAAGCACAAAGCCTGGGAGGGAACGAGGGCAAGATTGGCTTCTATCACTTCAGAAACAGGGGGGCTGTGGGACTGAGCAGAGGAAGCAAGGAGTGATCACAGAAAGCCCCAGGGGTGCCCCGTGGTCACCAGGAGAGTGAGGGCTTCTACTCCAGGTGTAATACAGAGCCACCGGGGGGCTCAAAGCTGGGAAGTGACATGACGCAACACTTCAAAAACATCACCAGCTGCTGTGTTGAGTATGGACTGCAGGAGCCGCCCTTCTCCTCGGAGGCGATGCCTTCCAAGACCCCCAGGGGAAGCCTGGAACTGAGAACTCTGGATATACTATGTTTTTGCTATTCATATATACCGATGATGGAGTTTAATTTATAAGTTAGGCACAGCAAGAGATTAACAATAATAAAATAGAACAATGACAACAATATATTATCATAATAGTTATGTAAAGGTGGTATCTCTCTCACTCTCTCTGTCTCTCAGAATATGTCAATAATTTTGGACTGCGTTTGACCACAGAAAACGAAACCATGGATAACAGGGGACTCCTGTATTCTGCGAGGCAAAAACAAGAAGAGCAACAAGGAGGCTCCTGCAGCAAGGTGGAAGGCGCAGACTGGGTGGTCAGAGGGTGTGGATGTGTCCACCCAGAAAGACATGAAGTCAGTCAGCCTCAGAACCACCAGAAAAAACAGCAGGGTTCCAAGCTTACCTCTGGTGGCAAAGGGGGGTCCTTTGTAAGTCAGAGTGAGGAAGCCCTCAGTGGACAGCTCGAGGCTTTTCTCGACTCCGACTGGCCTTGCCGGCTTCAGATTCTTCAGCTCTTCGGTCTGGGTTTCTGCCTCGCAGCCGGAAGCAGGTTTTCCCTCGATGGTCCCGCAGACTGGCATCGTGCCGCAGACATTAAACTGTAGACCAGAGAGGAAGAGCCACACGAATGAATCAGGCTAGGGAACTTAACCAACAGGATCCCTGGTGACCCCAAACCCCACTAGGTTAAATGTTTGCTATCTACCAGTCAATGGACTGACTTTTCATGTGTGAGTAGTTAAGTCAGTATGTAAGATAAAGTTCAAATCCCAAATAGCAATATCCACACATTGTCTCAAAGCTTCAGTACACATCTTTGTATTTAACATAGTCCTGCATCTACAAATGGTAAGATCTACTGCAAGCAATGATGTACTCTATATGAGAGGATAGAAAGAGGCCACAATTTTACAATATTTTTAATTATGAGAAAGTAGATAGAGTTGACATCATGTTAATTACAAGTACACATGAAGTGATGTCCCATACGTCTTAAAGATGTTGCTATCATCCCAATGAAAAGTAGCTAAGTTTGCTGTAGCTGTGAAAACAAATGGACTGTGATCTTTGATACAAAAATACATAAAGGAACTAGACTTCTCTCCATGTGTTCACTGCTAACATTTAGACAATGAACACAGAGTTCAGAACTACGTGTAGACAGTGCTTTCCTTAAAGACCAAGAAGTGGCCAGTGAGGACTAGATCCCACCCAAGTGCTCTTGCAGTCGTGTGGGCTGCGACCAGGGGTCCTTGGTTTTGGAAATCGAAGGCAGGTTCCCTTTCCTTCCTTCAAGGCCTTGCCTGTAAGTTAACAACAGAGCTGTGGGGGACACCACTCAATCAGCTGTCCAGCACTACACGCCCCACCATCCAGTGTTCAGGCCTCCTTAGTGATGCCCCACCCAGCAGCTCAGCAGCATGCAAAGGCCACTGGGGAGTATCTGGGGGCAGTTGAGTCCAGCAGGATGGGGTGGCAGGAATCCAGTGGGTCTGCCTAAAATGCCACGTCGTCAGCTGGCAGCCAGTAGTGTCCAGTGTAGATGGGCTCCTGGCAGCACACTGGCCAGGCCCTCAATCCTGAGAGCCTCAGCCCCTTCCAGTCAGCTCCATTCTTACTTCTGTTATCTAGAGTCAGTCTCTGCTGTCCGTTATCAAGAACTGTGACATGCAAATGCTACCTCCTCACACCCCTGCTAGTGCACAAGGCAGAGCCTCTCTGATCTGCTTCTAGCATGTTCTCCGTGGCATTGAGTTACCTCTCCTAGCATATTTTCTGTGGGGCTCCATGAGGTTCTTGCCTTCCTCTCGCACTACTATAGGCAACTGAACAGGCGCTTGCCTATTACGTGCCTGAGATATACCACACAGTATAAACCAAGCTCTGCAGCAGTTTGTCGGTAAATCAAACAGTTTTAGAATTAACTGTTCACATGGAGGCCATTATCAAACACATTCTGAAATGCAGAAAATCCATGCAAAATAATGCTGGAGGATTGGGGGGACGGGGGGACACAGCCAAAGTGCCGCTAAGTGATAAGTCCTGTTCAGGTGTTTCCTGGGATGTGGGACAAGCTATACGCTCCTTTGCATGTGGTATTTTACCTACAAAGTTCTCCTCTGCATCTAATTGTTATAAGACAGCCTCATCCCAACTTCTTGCTCAAAGCTTATTCTTAAGTTCCAATGTGGATTTTGCTACAAGAATTTAAACAAACCAAAAATCAAGTCTTTATAAAAGCTTTCTCTCTCTCTCTAGCAGAGACTAGCTTATAACAGAATGGCATTAACATGGAGATTTTCCACCTTATGTCTCCAGGCATACGATGAGGCCTGTCTTTGAAGGAAGTGGTCAGAAGATACCCGAACACAGCACCCCTACTATATACACACACACACACACACACACACACACACACACACAAGTTTCCCTTTTACAGGGTAATGTAATTATCACCTCCTCCTGACTAGTGGTCCTCAAACTTCAGTGGGTATCAAAATCACCTGAAGGGCTTGTTAAATCGGACTACCAGGTTCCACCCCAGAGTTTCTGATTCACGAGGTCTGGGGTGGGGGCCCAAAAATCTGTATTTCTAACAAGTTCCCAGATGACACTGCTGCCACTGCTCAACACACCAGGAACAACTTAATATTCGAAGCATAACAGTCCTCACGGCTCAACTGCACCAGGGCAGTGGCTTGCCTTCATTTCCCTCTTCAGGCTAGACCTTCCTATCTCCTCCTGAGTGACAGCCGGACCACAGCACCCCAGGCAGTTCCTCAGGACGCCTGCCTCCCCACATCACCAGCTGCAGGCGACTTTACTGCACTCTTTCCTCACTTCAAGCAAAGTGGAAACTCATCATATCACTCTTACCACAAAAGTCTTCCCAATGCCGGAGACCACATATCCTTGAGAAGTGTTTAGTGGGTTAAGGTTAAACACAAATCCACTGTTGGGGTCCCTTATAGAGCAAGCCTACAGGAAACAAAAGGGGAGAAGAGGCATGTTCAAACCAATTCAACGGCACACAGAAAGCCCCTCCAGAAACCTGCACATGTGCACTTCACAAAACTGTTTCTCCACTTACTTAAAAATTCCCCCTATCAGAAATGTAGCCCTGTGTGTACCCCACAGCCTCTTCAAACACAGCACCTGGAGTGTACCAGGTGTGAGACCAGACTTGGAGATGCTAAGTTTACCTGAAAGCTCTTGGGGTACTGTATGTAACTGAAGAAACTGACTACAGCTGAACCCTAACAGAAAAGTTAGGTGGGGACCATGAGACCTATCATTATTTTTTAAAGTATTATTAGTTTTAAAGGCTAGCCAAGTGCAGCAATGAGAAGGGGGAAGGCATTCAATCTGGAACTGTGAACAATCAACTGAGAGAACTCACTACCTTTGGACCAGCCCACAATTAAATTTTAAAGAAAACAAACATCTTAAGATCTTGTATTGCATTTTCTGTTTCAACTATTCACTTTAAGGTAACGATGGGAGTATGATCAGGTACTCTCACATGATTACCTCTCCTCTGGTGTATTTAACTTTGCCCTGGGCCACCCTGTATCCACCAGATGCGGGAAATGGGGTAGTAGCCACAGCCCTAGAAGCACTTTCTGGGGACAGAGTGCCCGGCATCCCACCATCCTGCCCTCACCACGCACCCACGAAGCCAGGACCATGCTGGACTGTTGGCTTGGATAAACCAGTCTCTGCTATCAGAGTCGGCAGCCCAGCAGAGAGTTGAGAAAACAGAGAGAGGGAAACATGTCCCACAGTAAAGAAATACACAATGCTGCCAACTCACACCTGGGGAGGTTCAAGAGCACATCACTGAGCAGCTGATGGCTACCCATTGCGGGGCATTCAAAGGCAGAGCATGGGCCTACACCAAAGAGTGGGTGGAGCAAAGGCCACAGCAGGTGCTGAGGGGGTAAAAACCCTACCCTACAGACAGAGTCATGTTAAAACCTACAGGCCTCACACTGTAGGCAGGATTATGTTAATGTACATGGGCTTTACCCTCTAGGTGACAGGCATTGAGGGTTAGATGTGGAGGGACACATCAACCAGTTGCCTCTGGTGGTAATGCAGAGCCCCCAGACTCCCCCTCCCATGCCACTGTCACAAGGAAGGGACAGTGGGAGGCAGGAGAAAGGAATTTACAGTGAGCAGGGAGTAAAACCGAGGCACCTGGTTCTTATTCCAGGCTCTGGGAGGCTGTGCTGAGAGAGAGGAATGCAGGATGATCCTGCAGGAATGCATCCCGAACCCCAGTCAATGCCTAGGGGACAGCGACATAGCAACTGACTCAGAAAGCCAGCGCTGGGGTCAGGCTCAGAGCTAGGATCCCCAGGTGGGCATGTCCAGCAGGCAGCTCAGCAAGAGACCAGGTGACAGCACACATACCTCGTCTGTGTCCGTCATTGTCTGGATAGGACAGGCAGCCTCTGTGTTCCACAGGAAACTGACCACACACTCCCAGTTGAGAGAGAAGATGGGGTGGCTGTTCTGCAAGGTCAAATCCACAGTAAAAGTCAAGAGGATAACATGGATCCTGATCTAACCAAAAGAATACCACTCCAGTGCACAAAAGAGCTAAAATCTACTGAATGTTTGTCATGTGTCAGTGAGGCATTTAGTGTTCATTACCTAATTATAATTTAATGCTCTCATCACCACTTTGATGGAGACAATATCTCTTCTGCCTGAATGTTAAGAAGTTTAGAAATCAAACCAGCAGTAAATGATGGAATTGGGGTCTAAACCTAGGTCTGAGTCCAAGGCCATGCTTCGAGAAACACTACACCAAAAGGCGAGCACAAGAGGCCAGACACAAATAGACCACAAGACTATACAATAGATTTCACTGATGTAAGCTCAGAGTTAGGTGAGGCTGTTTGTGAGGTCAGGAGGGTGCTGAGAAGTGACAAGAAGAGCACACCAGGGACCCTCGCTGGTGCTCATGTTTCTTTCTTGACGTGGGTTCTGGTTATACAGCCGTGTTCACTCTGTGAAAACTCACCCAGCTGTTATTAAGTTATGGCATGTTTGCCCTTGTGTGTGTGTGTTTCAACCAAAAGTATCCCCTCTGCATCATTACCTTTCTGTGAGAGCACCACTCCCACCCGGGTAACAGCAGCTCGTCCACTGGAATGTTTATCACCCACCAGGTACTGCACTAAGAGTTTTGTTAGCATTTCTCAACTAAGCCTCATGATGGCCCACGAACTGTGTCCCAAAGGCACCCACAACCTACAGATGAGAAAACTGATGAACAGAGAAGTTAAGACACCTGCCAGGGTCATGGGTTAAGAAACGATGCTCATCTGACCTGAGTCCACACCCTTACCCACTGAGGGCTCTCTAACCTGTAAGCCCGCACCCTCCCTGGTCTCAGCAATTCTAACAGCGGGATAAAAATGCACCTGCCCCTTGTACCCTAGTGTGGCTGTGAAAAGTGAGCTTCGACCTGTGAATGTTCTGCAATTTGCAAACCCTCTGCGAGCGTGGTCCTCTTTCTTCGTTCGGTGAGTGTATTTCCTGGGCCCCCACCATACACCAGGCCCCATATCAGTGCTGAGACATATAGTGACAATGTGAATTTCCTCTGAAAATAAAATAAAAACTAGGAGTTGAAGAACTTTCTGGAAGTACCCAGCATCTCAATGGCAACAAGAAACCAGAGAGGGAAGGGGTGGTCCTGGGCAGGAGACACACAGACATACCCAGGATGCAGAGACTGCCAGGCTCTGCCATGCAAGCCCAGGATGCCTTCCTGATACTAAGGAAATGGGCAGCCCTAAGGTCAGAAGAACTGGAGTATGTACACACAGTCTTCCTGACAGAACAACATCCTCAGGGAGCACAGGCCACTTGGTTAATTGGTCACTTCATCCCCTTATCAGAGATCTTCTGGAACGTTGAAGACAGTATCTCTTTGAAAACAGTACATCAGTCAATGACTAAGAGGACCAATAGGTCCTCTGCTGGGCTGATGCAGAACGGGAAATCCATCTCGCTGGCTCATTTCAGCGAGGCTAGAAGAAGCTGCCACAGACCCTTGGCAAGTTGACTTGATTGTTAATGATTCCATTGATAACAACCATGACTTCCAGTCTATATTCTGGATTTACCTCACCATTTGGTAATTTCTCAAAAACATATGACCCTGGTATAAACTTAAAACTCCAGGTAACAAAGCAATTAGATTTGAGACAAGGAAAAAGTTCTGGAAATGGACACTGGTGATGTACACACAACACTGTAAACGTGCTTAATGCACCTAACCAGAAAATGATCAAAATGGTCAATGTTATGTTATATATATTTTGCCACAATTTGAAAACAGAAGCAACTGGGACTGTACAGAATGGTGCCATTGCATCTTCATGTAGCGTTTTCTCTGCTGTTCGCCCCTGGCTAAGGAACTCGGGACCAATGGCAACCCCAACCACCTCCCACTTCCAGTCTTTCCTTCTTACTCCTATTTCATTCCTACCTTGTCCCACAGTGCGTCCCTCAGGGTTCACACGAGGGCCTGAGCACAATGAGGCTCAGCTTCCTCATCTGTGGACTTGGGACTGTTGGGGTTTGGAAAGCGACACCCCAAAGACTGGCGCTTTGATGTGCTGAGAAGCTGCCTCAGATCAACGTCCTTCTGACCTCGTCTTGCCTTCCTTGGCCCCTACAGTACACCATCACTAAGGCCCATTCCACTGCCAAGATCCTCAGATCATTCACTCACAAGAACTGAAAGGAAAGATGGCACCTGCACAGCTCAGAGAGAAAATCCAAATCTACAGAACACCAGACAGCAATGTCATACCACAGCCTCTAACTCCACAGTCAAAGATGAGGCCTACACTTCAGAAATCACAGCCACGAAAGAGCCATGAACGTGGGGCTGGCCCACTCACATCTATACCACACAAGGAACTTAGGCAGCACCAGGGCCAACCTAACTCCTCTCCCTACCCAAGAAGCGTTTATTTTTGTTAAGAGATGCATAAGAGGGAGCTCAGTCAGTCAAGACAAAGCCAAAGCAATGAAGACCGCAGCATGCAGGAGCACCTTACCAGTAGGCCCCTGGAGCAGACCAGATGGATCCTTGTGGTATAGGTGGTCCGCCTGCCATCGCTGGTAGTACAGGCTGAGCCATTCACGTATTCCAGGAGGAGGCTACCGCTGTCCTCCACCATAGGGCCCGTCTTCGCCATTCCCAGGTTACTGATGGCGATCACCTCAGTAAAGGAACCCTGCGAGGAAATGGTCAGTCTTGTTAAGCTTTTCCTTCTGAAGATAAAGCAACTAGCTTCTTTGTTACTGATACAATTTATTTGTTATTTGTGCTAGTTACATTCTTTAAAGGTACAGTAAGCAATAAGTTATCAAACACCAAACCATCACTATTAAGGGAAGGATGTAAAGTATCTATACATACAGTCACAAACACATAGTATGTATGTACATACACAGACGTACAATCTCACATATGAAACTGTCTATACACGGTTAACAAGAATCACATTCTGGGCAGAAGTTTAGTTATAGTTAAGCATTAATCAGGCTATACTTTGGCCCGCTTCCTCATAACCAAAAGTTACGCAGCACTAGATACCAACCATCTGCATCCCTGTTGTACCTATAGACAGAATTTCTTTCTTTTTTTTTTTTTTGAATCAGAGTCTTACTCTGTCACCCAGGCTGGAGTGCAGTGGCACACTCAAAGCCTCTGCAGTTTCGACCTGCTGGGCTCAGGTGATCCTTCTGCCTCAGTCTTCCAAGTAGCTGGAATTACAGGCACGCGCCACCATGTCCAGCTAATGTTTTTGATTTACTGTAAAGACAGGGTCTTGCCAAGTTGCCAAGGCTGGTCTCGAACCCCTGGGTTCAAGCAATCCTCTCGCCTCTACCTCCCCAAGTGCTGAGATTACAGGCATAAACCACCACACCTGGCTTATAGACAGAATTTCTGACCTAAGAGGTACAAGGTTTTTGTTTAAGCATTGCTCAGGATGTTCAGATCCTGAATTCCACGGGAGCAGCTGATACCAACTAGCCTGCAGACCCTGACAGCGGAGCAGTCAGGGTGACAAGGCAGCTCCTTCATCTCCCCATTCCATGCCTCCATCCTGCACTCCTCAACCAGTCAAGGACACCCACAGCTCAGCCCACTCCAAACCCTGAACCCAAACCCCCCAGGGAGGTGGATCTGAGGCTTCCTCCTATCTCCAAGTCCAGCTGCCCTACAATCATTAACTTCTTTCTCTGCTGCAGTCCCCAATGTCTTGGTATATTGAATTGTCGTGCACTGGCAAACAAACTTATTACGCATAGATTATCATCCTAAATCCTCAAAACAACTCATGCTGATGGATTCTATTTATCTTTTAAAAAGGAAAACAAGGCTCAGAAGTGTTAACGGACTCCCCTGAGGCCACCCCACTCTGATGCCAGAGCTGGGATTCACACCCGACCAACTGGCCCCAGAGCTAGAGCTCCCACACTGCCCTGCCCCACCGTCTCCATCCTCCGGTTATCTTGGTGTGAGGCCAAAATAAGAGGGCAGAGCATTGTCCTGGTCAACGCCAACCAGAAACATACACATTGGCCACTACACATGTCCAAGAACAACTAACAAAGTGCTCCATATCAATTTGGGGTTACGAATGTTAGTGAGTAGGCAAATCCACAGACACAGGATCCAGGGAAAATGAGGATGGTACTTTGAGGTCATTGCTCCACTAATGAACACATGCTCATGTGCAGGGTCACATAACCGGGAACTTAAAAGTTTAACCACCAGGGCGCACTCATCACCTTCCTTTAAAAAAACCTCCAAGCTGCCACTAACCTAAGCCAAGAAAAGTACATTCCGACATGCTATTTTTACAGAAGCCAACTCCCAGAGCACACAGACATCTTATTTTAAGACTGACCATACACAATGACCACAGGCAACAGGCTTAAAAGCTCCAGTGGAGGCAGCATCAATTCAGGCATGAAGCATTGCTCGGCACCTCAGATGGGTGCTCACATGTGGACCCCGTTCATCCACAGCAGTGCTCCCAAATGGCTTTCTTTCCCCCTAATAATCCAGAAGCAAGAGGTTCTGGAAGCAAAAACTCTCTGTGAGCAGATGCCTGCTGAAGCACTCAAAGAGGTTTCTGAATTCAGGCTCTGCATGACCGTTAACCATGGCATTTTCTGTGTTTTAAGTTTTGAATCCAAACAGTAATAGGACACACATCTGCTCAGGAGGCAGCTTTCTTACAGAGACCCTGCTCTTACTCAGGGCTCTGCTCAAGCAGCCAGGCCTGCTTTGATCTGGGCGTCCCAAAATAACCACCTCCATCTACTAAGACAGGGGCTGAGGAGGAAAACAGGGACTGGCAGTGGAGGACAGACTCACTTGATCTCGCGCATATTTCATCTGACAAGCTGACGCGTAGCGATCACAGCCTGGCACTGGATTCAGAGGCCGACACACGTTGATGTAGTATTTTCTCCATGTGACATGCTCCCCCGCGTTATCCATGGCATACCAGTTACTTCCACGGCCACCTTCAGATTTTGCGAGACTAAAATTTCAAAGCAAAACATATGCTTTCATTTTTTTATTTTTAAGTTGGAGTCTCACTCTGTCGCCCAGGATGGAGTGCAGTGGCACACTCACGGTCACCCCAGCATCGACCTGCTGGGCTCCGGCGATCCTTCTGCCTTAGCCTTCCAAGTAGCTAGAACTACAGGTGTGCATAACCATGCCCGGCTAATTTTTGATTTATTGTAGAGACAAGGTCTTGCCAAGTTGCACAGGCTCATCTTGAAACCTCAGGCTCAGGCAATCCTCTTGCCTCAGTCTCCCAAAGTGCTGGGATTACAGGCTGAGCCACCAAGCCCAGTCTTATTTTTTTATTTTTTCAAAGTAGGACTTATTGAGAGGACAGAAAAGTTCCCAGAGTGGAAGAGGACCCAAGGGGGTTGTCCCAAAATGTATGCTTTTAAAGGGTTTACACATTTCAATCTGACAATTGATTTCTACCAGTTAGGGAAATAAAGATATGAAGTGACAATGCCCACCGAACAAATGACAAGAGTGGGCTCGCCATGACTCATGACACACCATGATGACGCACAAACTTCACTCAACTCAGTGAGCTACAGACCTTAAAGCTGCCCCCCATGCCTCTGCACTGACATTCAGTGTTTTAAATGATGAAGGGAAAGGCTGAGCTCTTGCTGCAGCAAAGACCAGGTGATATCTGGAGGCAACCAGACCATCGTTAGAGTTCATTCTCCTGAGAACTCCACTCGGCCCTGCAGCCCCAGAGTCAGCAGCCCTCTCCGTCGGCAGCTCAGTCACATTCTCAACAGCAGCCCCCATGACCTCAGCATCTGTGCCAGGCCCAGAACAGGGCAGCCACCCCTGACTCACCTGGAGAGATCATACTGCTCCAGCGTGGAGGGGTCAGTCACCACGCACTCCAGGGGCTCCTCTGGGCAGGCATAGCTGGTGTACCACCGGAAGTTGTAGGTGGAGTTATCCTCTTCCTAATCCATGACGGAGGAGGACAACAAGAAAAAGACAAGTGACACAAAGCCAGCAATCAGAAAATGACAAGGGCATTGTTTGCAATATAAACTGCATGAAAGAAAGCTTACCTTCATCCATCTCCTTTCACTGAAAAAAAGATTGCCTAGTAATGAATTAAAATGGAAACAGAGCCTCTGCTAAGTAGGAACAAATGATGATTTTGATGCTTTTCCATGTTTTATACCCAAAACCAACAGGCTTATGGCTATCATTGAGGTGTACAGCCCACCAAATAAATACTTATAAAACAAACACTACCCTATGTACACTGGAAAATCTAAAAGGACAAACTGTGGTAATGATTTAGCCAGAAACCCAGACTGATGGTATCTCTGCTTCTAAATAAAGGGCCCCAGCCAGGTACAGTGGCTCACACCTATAATCTGAGCACTGTGGGAGGCCAAGACAGGAGGATCACTTGAGCCCTGGAGTTCAAGACCAGCCTGGGTAACATAGTGAGATCTTGTCTCCACAAAAGGAATAAAAAAAATAGCCAAGCATGGTCGCGCATGCCTGCAGTCCTAGCCACTCAGAAGGCTGAGGAGGGAGGATTGCTTGAGCCTAGGAGTTTGAGGCTACAATAACCTGTGATAGTGTCACTGCATTCCAGCCTGGGCAACAGACTGAGACTCAAACTCAAAAACAAACAAACAAACAAAAACTAATTAAAGAACCCATGACAGGTCTGTGTACCCCCAGTGAGCCCAACACAGGACAGTCCCTACCTGATATTCAGGGAAGCCTATTCCGGCATCTCGATCACAAAGGAAAGTGATCAGCGTAGCTCTGGGCGTGTGCCTCTCATTATTATAGGGTGTGCCATCTCTGTAGTTCAGCTGGATCATCCCATCATAATATGACAGTTTTGCGTTGCTCAGTCCCAAGTTCCAAGTCTTCCTGTCACTAGAATACACACACATTTCTCTCAGCAAAGACCCAATGGGCTGAAGCATGCAAGGCTGCGACACTGGAGGGAGGACCAGTGTGCAGCACAGAGAGACCCCGGGACCAGGCCCGGGTTGCAGAACACAGGGGTCTGCATTGGGCTCTCTAACTGCAGGGGACACCAAGACCCAAATCTCCTCTCAGCACCGCTGGTTTATACAACTCATTTCATGTGAACTAACACTACACGGAATAGAAAGACATGCACACAAGTATCTTGGAGCTGAGACGCACAAATACAGAGAAGCAAGGCTCATCATTGCCCTTCTCCCGGATATTAAACTCCAAGCATCCTTCAGGTGTTAGGTCAGTGTTTTAGATGCTTGTTGTAAAGCAATGACATTAGGAGAGAGAACACATCTGTTCCTGAATAGAATACGCTAACACAAAATACCTAAGAATAAGCCCAGAACTGAAAAGCCACTTGCCTTTTTGCCACCTGACATGCCCCTGAGTCTGGCTGACAGGATTCCACAGACACTGTACCACAAACATTTATGTAGAAGTCATACTTCTTCGTCTCAACTTTGTAGGCACCGTTTTTCTTTGTGAGAGGTGACAAATCAAAAGAAAACCCTAAGTAAGAATAAAAACAATAAAAATACATAAGGTGAACCAGAAGACAGTCAACAGGGTGACCTGAGCCCACAGTTTCAAAGGGAGAGATTCTTCTTCCCAGAGGCTTCCTAACAGCAGAAAGAAACTGAAGAGGCAGAAAAGACACTTCCCCCTTCAGGTAGCCAGAACTGTAGTAACTATTACTAGCATTTCCGTTGGAGATGGACTCAACACCATCATTCCCCTTCTGTTCCATTAACCTAAAACACCATTCCAAGTCCATAACGTACAGCTCACAGTGAAGCTCATCAAAGCCCACAACTGCTGGTCTAAAAAGCAATCAGTAGGTTCAAAGAAAGATGACCACACTGTAGTGGACTTCCTGTAAGGTCTCTAACATAGTAGCCTTCGTCGCTAGAATTCATGTGAAAAGTCTTTTCAAACATGATTTATTCCCTTTTCAAACATGATTTGTTCATAAGGTTTTGCACTCAGCAAACTTATCTCAACAATGAATTTAAGACAGTACTTTCAGTGTCTTAAACATAGCTCCAAACTTTAGATTTTCAGAATTTTGGTCAAACAGCATTAACAAACATGCTAAAGCAGGTTACCTCTAAAACACCGAGAGAGAATGTTTAGGAAAAACCTGAGTGGTTCCCAGTGACACTACACCACAGAGCTGCTGCTGAGGCACATACCTGCCTGGGAGTCAAAGACCGTGCAGTTGTCGCCTTCCGTCCTGGAGAGCACACAGGCAGCAGCCGTGTGCCACTCAAACTCGTAGAAGCAGCCGCCGTCCCCCGAAGTTCTCAACACTGGAGCACTTTCTAGATCGCCTGTCCATGGGGAAAAAAGAGCCATCACTAATCCGTTCATTTCTAAACGTCTTTCCTCATTCTTACTCTGTTGAAAATAGACCTGGAAGGGGCAGCGGGAAATGAGGTAAGACACGGTGGGTCAAAACATGGTCCTACAAATACCACACGAGTCCACTTATAGGAAGTATCTAGAACGGTCACACCCGTTGAGATACAAAACAGAAGGGTGGGTACTAAGGGCTGGGGAGGAGGGAACGGGGAGTTATTTGTTCAAAGAGGACCGAGTTTCAGTTTGGGAAGATGAAGTAGTTCTGGAGATGGATGGTGGTGATGGCTGCACAACAATGCAGAAGTACTTAATGCCACTGAACTACACAATTAAAAATGGTTAAGACAGTCAATTTCATGTTACACATATTTTATCCCAATTTTTTTATGGTAAATTTTATATTATGTTGTATATTTTACCAAAATAAAAAAAGAAACAAAATGGTCCTAACTTTTGACCTTATCCCACAGCTGGGAACTTAGCCAAAGGAAGTCTTTCAATGGGAGATAGAGAGAGGATATGGAACAGCACAATTACCAACACTGGAAATATACTATTAAATGTTTTAAAACAGTAAAAACTACACCACATCAACAAGAAAGTACCTAAAATTTATAAATAGAACTGTGAAACAAAAAGAATATTCACATAATACTACATTTTAAGGAACAGTAAAATAAAAATTTTGACTCTGTAAAGACTACGTACAGAGATAATGAAAATTAACATTCTCTTTAAGTAGTGAGACCATGGACAACATCTTAAAACCATTATGATTCTCCCCCCCTTTAGAGAAAGTTAAGCAACTTGCAGGACAGACCCCATATCAATCTTAAGGATGACATGCTCAAACACAATTCCCTTTTGATGCCATCAGTCTCTCCATTTCTGAATTGCTTTTGGGTGAGGACAGGGAAAAAAAATCCAGTTGACCCGTGTCCTATCACCAAAGATTCTGGAACCTAAGATGCTTATTAGCACCACCCCTTTCCATGTGATCACCTTTGCAGCAATCGATGAGCAACAGAGAAATGAAGAATGCAGGGCCTCTGGCAAAAACCACTAAAAGATTTCAACGTTTTTAAATTTTTACCTGGCTTGCAAACAAGTGTGATATTAGTTCTTATTTTCTTGTTGGAACCACAATCGTCCCCATCTGAGTAAGAGAGTTGAATGTTTCCTTTCTCTTTTGTAGGGGAAGAAATAAATTTTCCCAGATTTTTACTTCCATTCTTATCTGGAAAAGAGAAATGGAGGGGAAAAACATAAAACGTAATTAAAGGTGACCATGATGCAGACAAAGAGGTTAAAAAAAAATCAGTCCCAACTCTGCAGGTGCACCGTGACCCCTTTCCCAACCTGTTTTTCTTGGGTGACATGTCTGACTGAGCAGTAAACAGCCACACTGAGGCCTCCAAGGCCGTCTACAGGCTTAGCAGGAAAGTGCCGTGACTGACACACAATGCCCTCCATGGGTACAGTGCCCTCCAAGGGCAGGATGGCTTGCACGTGCGCCATTGCCATCTGTAAAGTGACACTAACCTGCATTTTCTAGGCCTCAGCTATCCTGAGACACAAAGTCTTTTGAAAGCCCAGCTCAGGAGGTAGTTTGTCTCATGACCAAAGCAGAAACTAACTAAACCTGTTTAGCAACCTAAGCAGGGACCACTTACTGCTTGTTTCAGTTGCTTTTTACTACAAAGTTTCAAAACTATTTTTCAAAGTCCTTCTTAAGTAAAGACACAGACACCCTAAACTGCCTTTAAAGACACACCACCAATTGGGAATTCTAAGATCATTCTTAAAATCTAAGCAGGGCTCACAATTTCTTACTGAATGAATGTTTATAGTGGTTTCTCATTACTCTTAACACCTGCCATTTTCAAGGTGAGTCCCTAATGACACAAATGGATGTGCTAAACATCTACATCAAATTCAGAAGTCTCTGTATGACAGCTGCAGGACCAAAACAATTACACAAAAGGCGCCTACAGGGACAGGCACTCTATTACTAGGGCTCTGAGTGAGATTATAAGCAACAACTGTGAAGCAACTCCAGGCAGGGGAGGCATTTAAAAAAAATCAACATCAACTGTACACAAGTACTGGTAATGTGACTCCTCAACCTACACACTGAGAAGATGATCAAGTATCTTCCAATGAGGTTCCTTCTGTTCCAACGCGGTTCCTTCGGGATTTCAGAGTGCATCAAGCAGTGACCAATATATGAGTCACTCAAAAAAATTTTTTTTTTACCATTCCTTATATGCTGAACCCAGAAAGAAGAGGTTCTGATAAACCACAGGAGGATTTTTTAACTCACTCCAAGCAGGCTGTGGCAAATTTGGCATGCCCTGGAAAAGCATCACCTACAAGTTCCCCAGGCATGACTCACCCACTGCGCACACCGCCGCATCCTCAGGACAGCCTTTCGCCTTGCCCTCCTGCAGCACTCTGTGACAGATATTGATGAAAAAATGCTTCTTTTCTGTTTCTGTCTTGCTGCCATCCACGGCCTCCCAATTCTGTTCTGGTTCTGTAACAAAAAACAAAGAGAAAGTTTCCTTTAGCCAAAAGTAATGATAATTTCTCTGTGAGTCACTCCATAAATTATGAGTAAGCCAAAGGTCAAGGGCCCAAAGCACACTAAGCATTTGGTCATCCAACTCTCAGCGCTCACGTTTCTGGAACAAGGCAGAATGAGGCACGAAGACTCCCCAGGATTCTCAGGTTTCTCACATGGTGTGGCAGAAACAAACTCTACCCCATACTTCTTCCGAAGATTAGACTTAACTGAGGGACAGAGGATTAAGCAGCAAAATTCTCCCATACCCCTGAGTGTGAAATTAGAAACTAAAAACTAAATCGGGAAGCCAGCCTGTATCTTGGGGCCTGGCAGAATGGCATGCCATTGATAACGTACCCGATGTCAGCCCCCGCGGAGGCCTCTCTGCAGCTAAAAGAAACCTACAGCCTCTCCCATGTTTGCAGACCAAGTGCGGGACAAGATGCCTGGGGCCATGAAAGACAAATGAGAAGCATCTGGTGGCTACAGTCACAAGGCTCATAAGCCAGTCAGAGTGGACAGACGCTGCCCAAAGCCCTTCAGGAGAGAGAGCATATGCTGACAGCGACAACCACAGCAAGCAAAGGAGTGCTCACAAAAAGCAAACCACCCCCTAAACAATCAACAGAAGGAAAAACAGAACATGCATGAAGGCTGTGAAGATGTTAAGAACACACATTCTCCTTTGAAAATGCTCCTTTTGCAAGCTAGGAACTGGGACTCAGAAGACAAAAACCCCACAACCCATCCGTGGTAGCAAAATACTTTCAGAGAAGCACATTCTGACACCAACAGCATCAAGTGACCACACATGACTGTGCGTAGAAACCTAAACCTGCCCTAAACACTGAAAGTCTGGGCTGCAGTGGGGTAGGTTGTCCAGTCCTGAGACAGGACTTTTTAAGCAGCAGGGAAGGGTTTTGCTCATGCCTCACGGCTTCCTTAAGCCTGTCTACAAGACAACTGCTACAAAATACTCCAGATTCCTAGAGACCAAGACTGTGTTGGGAAGTCTATTGAGTGAATTAATGTATCTCTGCATCCTTCACAGATCCTAGGTTGTGTTCAAACCTGGAGAACATCTTGCTCAAGCAAATGTGGATGCGGCAACACCAGCCTCAGTCAGGTCTCTGATTCTGAGATTAGATCTTTCTCTACTTCAACAGAAAACCAGTTTCTTCATTAGCACACATGGACCAGAATTTAGCCGCTGCACTATTCCCAGCAGCTCAAGGGTGTTAACCACTAACACACAGCAAGCACGTCCTGCTGAGGGAACTCACTCAAACATAGCAGCGACAGCAGAGCCCTCAAACACTTCACAACAAGGGAATTCCGCCTCCAAACCAGATGGGACTCAGAAGATGTGAATAACTTCCATAACAGTGTGCAGTAATGTGGCTCTCCCATGTGTGATTACATGAGGGAGGCCCTCTCTGCCTTGAGTGCAACCTCCACCCTTTGTACACCTAATTCCAGGACTGCCAAGAGGGTGGAATCAGAAATGCTCCAGCGAGATCAGTTATGCCTCATAGAAGCTCCCATTATTATTATTCCATCTTCTCTGTTTCCTGCTAAATTCCAAGCCTGTGAGGGCAGGGGTTGTGCTGTCCAGGCCAGAGCTGGGTCCTCAACTCCTTACCCAGTACCTGCTGCATGACAAATACCAAGCCTGCTTGGCAGGACTTCACCGCACACCAAGCCACAATGACAAGCCTGCCATGCATTGAGGCAGCACTGAGTATACACCCGCTTCCAATCCTCACAGAAGAATTCAAGGGTAGGGGGTGTGAATCCCCAGATAGGAAAGAGGCAGTGAGATAAAAGAGTGAAAACACCAAGGTCAAAATCATGAGCTCCACCCTCTGAGCCTGAAAGCTCCTGTGTTCTACAGGAACACTGCCTACAGGAAGGCTGTTTTAAGAGTCGAAATGTGGTTGGGCATGGTGGCTCATGGCTATAATCCCAGCACTTTGGGAGGCTGAGGGGAGAGGACTGCATGGAACCCACAGGTTCGAGACCAGCCTGGGCAACTGTGACAAGACCTCATCTCTACAGTAAATCAAAAATTAGCCAGGCATGGCGGTGCATGCCTATAGTTTCCAGCTACTTAGAAGGCTGAAGCGGAAGGATCGTCTAAGTCCAGCAGGTTGAGGCTGCAGTGGCTGTGAGCATGCCACTGCACTCCAGTCTGGGTGACAGAGTGAGACTCTGACTCAAATAAAAAGAGTTGATATTTAAAAAATAAACAACTTCTAAAGAGAGAGCACAAGACCTGACACTTTGCCGGGAAGGAATAGTTTGTATCAAACTACAGTAAGAAGACCCAAGGTAACCCAACTAGGAAATGGTAACATTGGTCTCAAATTTAGGTATTTCACCTCCAATCCAATGCTCCTAATAACTCGTATGGCTACATCAAAATGTAAGAAAAGGGCTGTGACCCAATTAGTTGACAAAGAAAATAGTAACATCATTTCCAAAAGTATTTATGGGAAAATATGCCATGCACACACGGACTAGTAGCCAAATGGCAGGGTGGGCGTTACCTGCATGGCGGGCCAGCGCCGACAGGTCGTAGCGCTTCTTCCCATCAGTGGCACCACAGAGGAGGTCTTCCTTCTCTTTAACACAGGCGTATTTCGTGTCCCATGTGAAGAAGTAGGTGCAGTCAACCTCCCCAGTGAACATAGGCGCTCCTTTCCCATCATTACCTGTACAATTTGGGAGAAGAAAATAAAACTCTATCATGTGACTCAAACCGAGGAAAGCTGAGGAACAGGGTCCAACAGTCACAGCACTGATGCCAATCATCTATTTAAACACTCAAGTCCAGATTTTTAGAGCCCCTGGGGGTCAGAGATCAGAGAGGCTTCTTTAGGTTTTAGATGCTTAACCCTAAGTCCTCCATGGCAGGCTGACATCCCTTTCATCTTGGGAGAGATTGACAGAAAGTTGTGTACGGCGCATTCACTGATAAGAAGCACACACATGAGGAATGGGAGGGCAGCGAGCAAGACTTTGTTGTCCCCCAAGTGGATCACAGACACCTCTGGGTAAGACCAGGGATTCACAGAAAGGAAGGTGGAGGCCAGAGTTCTAGGAGTTCCCTGGAACTCAGCCCAAAAGCAAAAGAGCAGAGGATGTCTATAGTCGCTCCTAGCGAAAGCATGTCAAAATCCTGTGCCAACCCTGCCATGTTAGTGGCACACCTCCAAGTGGGACAGGCAATAGCGCATCTGTCTCTGAGACCCTCCTCTAATCAAGTCTCTTCCTCCCCCTCCACCCAGAGTGAGTTCTACAGATGTCCCATCCATTGGCCAGAACAGGTCAGCACTAGCCTGAAAACCAGCTCTTCCTGGGCTGCTTCCCCACCCCACAGAGCCTGGGGTCCTACAGACTTCACTGACTTTCCCCTTGCTGGAAATCCTATCCCCGTGCCTTTCCAGGGCTGCAGGCATAAAGGTCCTTTTTCCATCCCTTGATGGCTTAATCATCCCTGTCTTGACCTTCCATATGACTTGCCTCCCTGAGGTTTGGTGGCCTGAGTTGTGTAATGTTCCAAGGGCAAATGATACTTCCATTTTAATTTCTACTAAATCTTTAATATGATAATCATTACAATTATCATACCAGTCACAGCAGCTAGCCTGTAGGAGCACAATCTGAGCCAGGCACTGAGCTAAGTCTCTCAGCTCCAAACAGTTAGCTGCAGAAAAACAGGCTCCGTTTGAAGCGTTCCATACACACAGTCACAAACCATCAACGGACTGCATATATGACAGCAATCCTGTAAGATTATCATACCACATTTTTCTGTACCCTTTCTATCTTTAGACACACAAATACTTACCATTATATTAACACTGCCAACCATGTTCAGTACAGTCATATGCTGTTCAGGTGTGTACCCTGGGAGCAACAGGTTCTCCCATACAGCCTAGGTATGTAGGAGGCTGTACAATCTAGATTAGTACAAGTGCACGCTATAATGTTCACGATGACAAAATTCACCTAATGATGATATATTTCTCAGAACAATCTCTATCGTTAAACAATACATGACTGCATTAACATACTCAATCCTAAAACCCTATGGCAAAGGTACAGCTTTAGTCCCATTTGGTCGATCCAGGGTGGCTGAATAATTTGCCTATGCTTTCATAACCCAAAGGAGAGGAGCTAAGACTCAAACCCAGATGGTAGGCCTCAGCCTCAACCAGAACCAAAAGGCAAGACCTCCCACACCACTGCAGGGTTTTTCCACTTTTTTCTTTGTTTTTTTCTTCCCCTGTGTTTTTTGTCTAGTTGGTAAACTCGTTTGGTTTGGTTTTGAGTAAGTACTTGAAGCCATCATTCTGTTTAAGAATGGCTTCTACCTTCCCCTCCTGGGTGCAGACGGTAACCTAGAGTCCACCACCCCTAGCTGGGACCCTGGCACTCCACAGTGCACTAACTCAGAAGTAAGGACATTCCATTGTCTCGTTTCAACCCACCTCCATGGTTTACGCAGTTTAATCTGACTGGATATGAGTTTCACTATTTGGAAAAGATTTGTGTTTATGCAAACATGAACACTCACCATGTTTTCCTTTTACCAGCTAAGTTTACAAACAATTAAACACCACTATGAATGGTCCTAGCAGTCATCTCTACATTTGAGCTGGTTTTGCATCTGAGACTTACTAATGACCTGCAGGCAGAGTTCATTTTAAATAACCACTGCTATGTATTTCACACGTATTCTTATTTAATTCCTCAAAGAATTTCAGCAGAATAGTAAGCTCTGCTCCCCTCTACCAACTTTGGTTTGTTTTTAGAAACACTGGGCTTTGACTTCAGAGATCACTGTTCCAGGGCCTATGGTTTCTGTCCACCCGTCAACAATGTTAGCATTAGTTCTGCACTATCTCTCCCTCACTCACAAGGTCCCCAAGGCGCCAGCCTGACTCCCAGGCTCCAGTTTATTCTGCAGCACACCACTTCACACAGTCTCATGGTCTCTGCATTCCAGCTACAGAGGAGGGGGAGTTTTCCAAGAGAACCAAGGAGCTCTCTGTCTGAGGAGCTGGTGGCAGCAGCCATTCCTCTATTTCTTGGTGGCAAAGACAATGCTATCTATTACCAAACTGGTTTAATTTTCCCTCTATGCACATAACTAAACTCCATTTCCCAGCCTCCTCTGCCTTTCAGGCTGAGCCAAGTGACTTAGTCCTTGGTATATATATATATATTTTTTGAGTTGGAGTCTCACTCTGTCGCCCGGACTGGAGTGCAGTGGCGGCTCCCAGCCACCGCAGCCTCGACCTGCTGGGCTCCGGTGATCCTTCCGCCTCAGCCTTCCACATAGCCGGAATTACAGGCATGCGCTACGACGCTCAGCTGATTTTTTGATTTATTGTAGAGATGAGGTCTCGCTGCCCAGGCGGGTCTCGAACCCGCGGGCTCAGGCAATCCACTCACCTCAGCCTCCCAGAGGCGCGGGATTACAGGCTGAGCCACCAAGCCCGGCTGGTATATTTTTTAAAAAGAAAAAATGCTGTTCTCATTTTGAAGTCTTGGAGGCCACATCTACAAATAGCAGCAACACAGGACGGAAAGAGTGTGAGTAACTGAATGGCCATATGGAGCAGAGCTCCCACCTGCAGCCCCATTCCCAAGGACTCACACCGAACTAAAGAAAATAAACCTTTAAAGTACCAAGCCAGTTAAATCCGTGGGTTTTTTCTTAGCCTATTCTAATTTTACTCTTCCCAAAAAATTACCTAATGTCCTTATTTTAAGGGATCACCAATAATAGGATATTACTTTACAGCCAGCAAACTAGAAATCACTGAAAGAAATGGTTAAAAAAAAATATATATATATATAGTTAAATGGCTAAAAAAAAATACACACACACATATATATAAAATGGTCAAAAGAATAAATGCGTTTTGAAAAAGCATGAAGCATGAACCTTAGATTAATATATATAAATAATATATAAATAATTCCTGGAGATTCAACTTAAACTATAAAATACATTCCTTGTATTACATAGCCAATTAATACCATTCACATTCAAAAATACATTATTACATCTACCCCATAAATACAGAATCCACCAGGGGATTTTCTCCAAAAACTAAATTTAAAGTCAAACAAAACAACAGTGAAAAAAATTTATAGGACATAGTTTGCTCCAAAGTTTGCAGTACTGAATCTCAGAGTGGGAAGGAATCGCAAATATTTTATAATCCCACTCCTCCCTGGGAACAAGCTCAAACCTTAGACTCATATAAAAAAATATATAAATATACATATATATAAAACAACCAACATCTCTTTGCGGGCTCCTTGTTACAATCAACATCTTTGCGGGCTCCCACAACAACCAACATCTCTTTGCGGGCTCCTTGTTACAATCATAGTGAAAACAGACCTGTAAACATTAGGGTATCATTGTTAATCTTGTGAACTACAATAATACTATTTACTTTACATAAAAGAATGTACTTTCTTGGCATCAGGATAGGGCGATGTGATCCACCAAGGAGGTATAGTTCATAGGAAACAAATTTGGCAAAACATGAAAGGATATTAGAGAAATGGACATGTGAATTTTCACTGTGCTCTACTTATATGTTTAAAAATTTTTTATAATAGGCCAGGCACAGTGGCTTATGCCTATAATCCCAGCATTTTGGGAGGCCAAGGAGAAAGGATTGTCTAAGCCCAGGAGTTTGAAACCAGCCTGGGCAACATGGTGAGACTGTGTCTCTACAATAAATCAAAAAAAACTGCTGGGCATGGTGGTGCACACCTGTAGTTCCAGCTATTTGGAAGGTTGAGGCAGAAGGATCACCTGAGCCCAGCAGGTCGAGGCTGCAGCAGCCATGAGTATGACACTGCACTCCAGCCTAGGTAACAAAGTGAGACTCCAACTCAAAAAATAATAATAATAATATAAAATAAAAAGGGGAAAAAGGAGAAGAAAGAAAAGGCCTCCAGCATTTTTGTAAAGCCTTGGCTTATTGGTGCTTCAGCTTTCAAGGCACAAGTCTTCGATGTTCATGCCTCTTCCTGTGAGTCCAAGACTACACACCCTTCCCACATCCTCCCTGTGCCTTTGGATCTTTCTGGATCATCATTCCATCTTCCCAGCATCCCCAAATGAGACGAGCACACTCTCAAAGAGCTCTGCCAAGTCATTAATACAAAGTCCTGAACGGAACAGGCCACACAGGAGGTCATGACAAGGTCAGAGGGAGTTGGAGTAGCCCAACCCAGCAGGAAGCCCCGGGGAGCCCACTGGGCAACACAGCAGCCAGAATCAGGCTTGGGCACGTGAGGGACTGGGCACACAGAGCCAGAAGCAGGCTACATTTCCCTGGGCCTGGGGACAGAGCAGAAGGTGTTTTGTTCAGAGCTCAGAGACAGTCTCCTCAAAGTAGGCTGAGAATAGGTGAGGACGATGGGAGGGTGATGGGGAACCTGAAGGGGCAGGGAGCGTTTGAACAAGACAGAGACCACACTGATTTTTTATCACTCACAAATCAGATACACACCACACCCCTGCTGAAAATCCTTGGCACTTCACACTGATTTCCAGATCAAGCCCAGCTCCTGTGCAGGACATGAGGCACCCCTCACTCTTCTCAGGTCAACTTCAGCCGCACTGTCAATATGCAGCCTCTGACCTACTCACAGGTACTCCAGTTGGTGCCTTTGAGTCCCCACCCCATGGTCACTACCCGTCACATGCCCAGGGTGCTCTCGTCCTATGACTCCTGCAGCACCTCCTCCTCTCTTGACTGCCAGATTTCTGGGGCCAGCCCAGACTCAGCCCAGGCTGACCTTACACCTCCCTCCTGGTAAAGGACCAGGTGACAAGCCCATGCAGTATCTCTATTCTGACACACATTGCCACAGACTTCAACCGTCGCGCTCCTTAGGTCTCTCCACTTCTGGTCTGTGAAGGCCTCAAGAGCCGTCTGTCATCACAGCACCCTCAGGCCTCACACAGCACCCTCTAAGCAAATAATGTGTGTACATGAAAGTGACAGAAAGGGCCAGCAAACAGATTCCTGAGGAAGAGTGGTGTCCATGTGCAGGCGGAACAGGGATGCCAGCGGGACCCTAGGGCAGGCTCCACGACAGCGGTCACAGGGTCTCTTCATCAAGCGCCTTTCCGGCAGCTTCCTTGAGTTTGCTCTTTGCTTGCTTGTGAGAAAGTTCACTAGAGCCCATTGCTACAGTCACACAGGCACCCAGCCATCTCCCCCACCACAGACATGAGCTATGGGGGTCTCAGGGGCCCAGTTCACATCATATGCAGCTGCCCCTCCCAGAAACTACAATGAATCATGCAGGAACCTGTCCCAGGACCAAACCATCCAGAGCGCTGCCATAGAAACACGCAAAACAAACAGAAAGAAGGGCCAGAAAGACCCTCAGGGGTGGGGCAGCCATATGGCGCCTGGGCCAGCTGTGCAGAGATGGGCTGGAAACCAGACCTGGCCCCAGAAGGAGAGCTCTGAGCAGAGATGGGTGGGCCTGCAGGCGCCTGAGGTCACAGCCTAGGGGTCAAGGATGGGACAGGTTTCTGATGATGATGGAATCCCCTCACCTCTCTGCAGACACAACTTTGTCTACAATCTTCAAGACCCAGACAGCGGCAAACTTTTTTGAAATGCCAGTGCCTTGGTGACTCAAGGACGATTCTCCTAATCACAGAAAAAGTCACACCCTCAGCTTAACCATGCCCAGTGTCATCCTGTAATCCCCAGATTTTTACTCTGCCACAGGGCCACCACTCTGCAAAAAGGGTCATCTTGCTAGTCATTACATAAAAGAAAAGGCCTCTCCATTGAAGCTGGTGTGCCAAACCACCTCTGCTAGATCTGTCCTTGCAAAAATGCAAGACAGAAACTCCCAGAAAGCTCAGTGCTGGGCATGTTCCCAAAACAAACACAGAGAGCAGAGGAAAATGCAAACAGGATGTGTGTGTCCTTGGGGGAACGGGGGTGGGGAGGGTGTTACTCCACCAGAAAAACCTCATCTGGGGACTAAAGGTGGCCAGTCCAAAGGAAGACATCTGACTCCTCTGTTCCACATGCACTTCCAAGAACACCCCGCGCACGCACACACGCCCACCAACACAGAGAGCAGAGCTTGTGCTCCAGCGCACTCTCACCCGCGGTCTTGTTGCACTCGAAGTTGATGACGCTCATACGCTGGAAGCCGGAGCTACACTCGTCGCCCCCGGAATAGATCAGGGTGAGGTCTCCATCCGAGTACCTAGAGTTTTGTGAATACACAGACAAATGTGTTGTGTGGAACCAAGAATGAAGCTTGAACTTTTTTAAATGTCTACATGAAGCCTTTTGCATGCCATCCACAAATCACCACTGACATAAAACAGCAGGCTTCCTAGCCAGCTGGGGAAAAAGTGTCTCACGGAAATGAGTTACAAATGGACAGGCCTGTCATCCTCTTGTTTCAAAGCAATAACTGGCTGGAATAAAGCGCTGAGGTTTTGCTGTGAGCACCAAGACTCTCTCGCTCTCACTTTTGGATTTTGTACAAAACAGACAATGCCCAAGAATTAGACAACCTTTCTAGCAGCCGTCCTAAGCACAATCTTACCTAGGAGAGACAGTACTAGACAACATTGATCCTGGACAACTTGAAAGAAGCAAAATAGACATTTTTAAATGCAGACACTCCACACTTCTGAAAAGCTTGAGGCCAGGTTGTTGAGTTTTTGCATTTTTCTCTCCCTGATTTTTTAATCAATATTGCCCCTAACTTCATGTTCATACTGCTTTTGTGAAAGTTAACTACCAAGTTAAGGTCACAAAAAATGTGCCGTATGTATTTTTTTCGTTGTTTAAAACTTTTTTTTTTTTGAGTTGGAGTCTCACTCCGTCACCCAGGCCGGAGTGCAGTGGCACGCTCACAATTACCCCAGCGTCAACCTGCTGGGCTCCGGCAATCCTTCAGACTCAGTCTTCCAAGTAGCCAGAACTACAAGCACACACAACCATGCCTGGCTAATTTTTGATTTATTGTAGAGATGAGGTCTCGCCAAGTTGCCCAGGCTGGTCTTGAACCCGGGGGCTCAGGCAATTCACTCTCACCGGCCTCCTAAAGTGCTGGGATTACAGGCTGAGCCACTGAGTCTGGCCTATTTAAAACTTTTATACAATGCCAGTGGCACTTCAGATTCTCAAATTGTCAGAGAAAAGACAAAACTCCTCAAAAACATAAATTTTAAAAAACAAAAGCCATATCACTGTAAACTCACTAAATAAGCTTCCTACAGTAGGCTCCTCACAAACAACAGGTTTATAAAATGAGCAGTTCCACCGGGAGCACTCTCACTATAAAGCCCGGAAACACAGCCGCCTGCTTAGTGACAGATGGCACCTTGCCCAAGTCAAACGGGGACGGATGCTGGCTTCACCGACTTTCCTGTGCCGTATGGAAAGCAGAGGGAGGAAGGAGAGGAGGGGAGCAAGTTACATTTCACCTGAATACACACAATGCACTTGAAAGCTACACAGACACCGTTCACACACCGGAGCGTTTGATTCTGGTATCTTCCTGCCGCTTTGACCTGCGTGGAATCGCTCTTCTTCACTTGGCAAACTGTAGCTTCTTTCTTAGCACAGATCGGTATTTCAGTTTCCCCACAGACATTCAAATAAAATGTATATTCTTTTCCATCTACCATATAGTAGGAACCTAAAAGAAGGGAAATAAACAGGAGCAGAGTAAGAACAACACAGCACCGCTTGGGTCAACCCTATACTTCTGTCACACAGCCCAGACCTGGGCTCCTCCACCCCAGTGGCTCCAACGGACCCGGCCCCACCTGCCTTGTCCCCCCACCCGGTCCCTTTCTTCCCCAGCAGCACCAGGACGCCTGGGCAGAGCCGAAGGTGACCACTCACCTTTGCTCTTGGTTAGAGGCTGAAGGTCTATGGCGATATCCTGCTGCTCATTGCTCAGAGAACAGTTTTTGCTTTCCAGATAATCTCTGTGGCAGGCATACTCGGTAACCCACTCAACTTCATAGCGGCAATTGGATTTAGCAGTGAGTTTGGGAATGGTGCCCTATCAGGAACAATTTGAAAGAAGCAAAATAAAAATCTGTTAATGAAGCTTGAATGCAGATTTTACATGAGTCTGAGATGTTAAAGGAATGATTATTGGGTTTTTACATTTTGCTGTGCCTGTATTTTGAATCATAACTGCCCCTGACACATTAAGATTATTTGACTTATAACAACCCCATTTACTTTTACTTTTTAAAAATATATTTCCTTAACTTTTTTTCCATTTGACGACCTCCATTACTTATAACATCTCTGTTTCTTTTCCAGCCACCTGCAGAGTGACACTTGAGCTTAGGCCAGCAAACACACCCTGGACTCTGGCACCTGACAATCATTATGACCTTGGCAACGTCTGTGAGGGGTGAATGGTGCATTCACCGCTTTCCACAAGAGGCGCTTACCCAGGGATGATGAAGCTCCAATGCTGAGTTAACACCACCACACACATACACATCCGGGAAGACAGCCATTAACCCACCAGGGTCCTGGGCACCACACCTCATCTGTACCCAAATCTGCTCTCAGATGGAGCCAGGACATCACTCTGTCAAAACCCAGATTCTGTCATTTCGCTGCCAGAGAGCTGCCTTTACAGAGCAGGAGCTGGTGCACTCATCTTTGGTGTGAAGGGTGCTAGTGAGGTCACTGCTCCCTGGAGTGCTGCTGCCATGTTTTTTAAGTGTCCTTGGGAGAAGTGTCTTGCAGGTCTTAGTACCAGGAGTAGTTGTGCTGCTTCTAGGCACCCTCCATTACCATAAACATTGACTGAGCACCTGCTACATGCCAGGCACAGTACTAAGTGCCAGCTTTACACATGGATCACACACAATTTGTAAGTCACAGAGCTGCAAGCGCAACCCTCTTCTGACTAACTCAAAGTCAATGCTTTCAGCGCAGTCTGACAAACAGAGCCGAGTGCTACGTGAGAGAAGCCAGATACAAAAAGTTACATATTGTACAACTCTATTTATATAAACTGTCCAGAAAAGGCAAATCTATAGAGACAGAAAGAAGACTCACAGTTGCCAGAGTTGGAGGAGGGAGTAGGAAAAGACAGCTAATGGACATGAGATTTCTCTTTGGGGTGATGGAAATGTTCTAAAATTAGATTGTGATGATGGTCACACAATTCTGTAAAGATACTACTAACCATGGAATTGTACTTAAAAAACAGGTGAATTTATAGTATAAAACTTTTTTCAAAAAGATTTATATGCCAAGGCAAATGTTTAATAAATATCCACTCCTAAAAGCATTCAATGAGCCAATGTAAGTGCTTAAATAAACCTCCCAAGTATTATAGCATCCAAGCACATCACTTAAGTTCTGCCCAGCAAACAGTTAAGCTTGAAAAGGAACCTTATCAGGGTGCAGTGGCTCACGCTTGTAATCCCAGCACTTTGGGAGGCAGAGACAAGAGGACTGCCCACGGGTTCGAGACCAGCCTGGGCAACATGGTGAGACCTTGTCTCTACAATAAATCAAGACTATTAGCTGAGTATGATGGCATGTGTCTGTAGTTCCAACTATTTGGAAGATTGAAGCAGAAGGATCACTTGAGCCCAGCAAGTCAAGACTTCAGTGGCCATGAGTGTGCCATTGTACTCCAGTCTGGGTAACAGAGTGAGACTCCGACTCAAAAAAAGAAAGAAAAGGAACCTCTAGCCCCACTAATAATAAATCAGCCTCCTCTTCTAACACCAAAAAAAACAAACAAAAAATTCCCTTACCCTTGGAGGAAAAAGGAGGGAAACTCCCAGTTCTCTTAATTATCATAGCATAAAATGATTCTTACCAAATATAGAACAAAAAAGGAAAACACTGATATCACTACCAGCCTAGAATATCTCACAGGCCTAAAAGATTTCAATTCACATCTGTAGGTACAGATGGAAAGTATAAGTAAATATTCCTCAACATTCATTTTCGGAACAAGCATGGGCCAGTCAGGCCGTGGTTAAGCTGACTGCATACGTGGACAGAGGAGGATGGAACATGGAAAGCTGGGCCTGGACTGCACTTCTGGCTGCATATCCCTCGCACACTGGGCCAGAAGCCAGCCTGAAATCAGAGCAAATGCCACATATCCTTGGGGGGAAGGGAGTACATTTCTCTGGCAAAAGAGTCCAGCTCCTCTTCATTCCATTACTAAAAGGCAGACATAAACTAAAGGAAAGCCCTACCCCTTTCCTCCCTGGGGGATGCCTCCTTCCCACCAGCACCTGGCCCCTGTTAAAACACTTACACAGCAAACTGACATATGGCCGCTGGGCAATGGGGACTCAAGGACTAGTGAGATCCAGCAGCTCCCCTCCAGGAATTTACGACTGTGCTGGAGATCTGATAAGCAGCCAGAGGACAGAGCAATAAATCTGCCTGTGAGTGTGAGTGAGGGGGGAAGGCAGGCAGGGGAGAATGGGAAAGGAAGAGGTGGGGGAGGGGGGGAGGAGGAGGAGAGAAGGAGGAGGGGGAAGGGGAGGAAGGGAGGGAGGGAAATTCCCCACAAGAAATCACAGGCTTTGCATGCTTATGGTTTTTCAACTCTTCGCTAAAATCACCCTAACTATAAAACTTAAAAACCTGTCCATGAACCACTTAAAATCATCTCACCCAGACTAGAGCACCAGCCCACCTTGACATAGGTCAAGACCCTCTGGGTCGGTGTGTAAAAGCAAACAGCAAAAAGCAAACACTCTGCCCCAGTGAGTCTCACACCAGTGCAGAATCCATCCCAGGAAACTCATCTCCTCCTGAGAGTCCACCATTCTCTTTGGATAACTCCCCACTGCCCATACACTGGTCCGCTTGGCCCCAAACCCAGACATGCATTCAGAGAGGCAACCCAGGCTAACACGCACTGCTCTCTGATCAGCCAGAGTCAAGTCACTTACCTCTCTCCGCTCTGACGGGCAAACAAATGTAACAGTCACTGCTGGGCTGTGACCATCACAGAAATCTGGCTTTTCTGCCTCTTCCTTCACGTAACTCAGGACAAGCCTGTGTGATCCACATTGAGAAAAAGCATATTACAAAAACATAAATGACATTCAAATTAATATGTTGCTAAGCATTCAGCTCGTTCACTTGGGGGGAAAGGGCAACAGAAGAATATTAAAAGGTAGAAGAAGCTAGAAATAAAATAATTTTATTTAATTTCCCTTTGAAAAAAAAAGAACTTAAAAGTAAATTTCAGGCCAAGCGCGACAGCTCATGCCTATAATCCCAGCACTTTGGGAGGCCAAGGTAGGAGGCTCACTTGAGTCCAGGAGTTTGAGACCACCCTGGGCAACATAGCGATAGTTATCAAAAAATTTAAAAAATCAGCCAAGCATGGTGGGGCATGCCTGTAGTCCCAGCTACTCAGGAGGCTGAGGTGGGAGGATCGCCTCAGCCCAGAAAGTCGAGGCTTTGGTGAGCCGTGGTCATGCCAGGGCATTCCAGCCTGGGGGACAGACTGAGACTCCAACTCAAAAATACATAAATAGATAGATAGAAAGATAGACTGAAAGACAGACAGATAGATAAAAATAAAAGTAAATTTCAGCTGGGTATTATTTTGTTAAAAATAAAGTAACCACCATCTAAATCTGATATACGAAGAAAAGCTGTTTGAGTAAAACAAACAAACAGAAATGTTGTAAATGAGCTAACAAAACAAACACAGACAAGCAGGCCCAGTCCACTTTTGCCCACAAGGCTACAGGATCATTTCCTCTATAAACAACTTCTAAGTGCAAGCCAAAGATTTTTTTTTTTTTAATCTGAAGATACCCCAGAGCATCAGCCCAGAAATCTCGGAACTGGGGTTCTCTTCCATCGCCCAGACCATCAGTCGACATGCCAGCTCCCTTCGCTAGGGCTCGTGAAACATATCTACTATTCTCAGTCGCCTGGAAGGAACAGCTGAAAATAGATGATCTGCCTTTTCTCCCAAGACAAGCTGGAGGTCTTGCTCAATGTACTCATCTCACTACATCCTCACTCATTTGCTCCTGCATTAAGAAGTACCCATTTGTTACTTGGAGATGCTACTATGGGCTGAACTGTTTCATCTCCCAATTCCTATGCTGAAGCCCGAAGCCAGGCCTCAACATGTGACCACATTTGGAGAAAAGGCTTTTACAGAGGTATGTCAGTGAATATGACTGGGCCCTAATCCAGTGTGACTGGTGTCCTTATCAGAAGCGAAGACCTGCACAGAGGGAAGGCTGTGTGAAGACACACGGAGAGCCAGGGACAGAGGCCTCTGAAGAAACCAACCTCGCCAACACTGTGGTCTCAGACTTCTGGCCTCCAAACTGTGAAGAAATCAAGTTCTGTGGTTTAAGCAACCCAGTCTGTCGTATTTTTTTTTAAGACAGCCAGAGAAAACTAATGCAGGCACACACACACAGAAAATTCCAAACATTTTTCAAGCTTATGATCTAGTGTTTTCTATGAACAGAGGTACAATCCATAATTATGCAGATGTTGTACACCACTACTACAACCACCCTGACATGTCACTAGTTCCAGACTAGAGCAAGCCATGACAATGTGTCTACTAAAGGCCCCTCAAACGGGAAGAAAATCAGAATCCTTGATCTCAGTTCAGGACATGGCCATGTGTCACACACTAGAGAAATACACTGCTGCAGGTCAAGGCTCAAAGGCAGCAGAACTGTCTGTGTAAACAGCACATACCAACCCCTGCTGGGAGCCAGGGTGCCCGCCATGTTCCAGTGAGGGTCACCAGTCGACTACCCCTCCTGTCATTTGCCCTCCGAAGAACAGAAAACTACAGAAAAGAAAGCAACTTCACAGAAGCTACAGAATGCTCACTTCATGAGGCAAATACATGTATGTACTACGGATGGGATCGTGATATATATTTTTACAACCAGCATGACACAGAGACCCACTATTGTCTGCCCATATTGCCACAACCCCCAGAGAAGGGCACGGCATGTATTTGAGAGCTCCTGAACATACCCACATTCCTGAGAGTTAATAAAAGAAGCACTGACCCTTATCTCCTATGCACTCCCAGTAAGTAACTTCAAAGAACACTTAACTTCCCGCAGACTGTGCCCAATTCACTGAGAGATGTAAATCCCCATTTACTCCCTTTTCTTAATAGTCCCAGGTTTGGATAACTTTTGTATCAATGTAATGGTAAGTCTTGTGATGTGTATAACTTTTGTGTCTAACAACATGTAACAATGTATGATGTCTTAGGCCGTTAACTCCCTTTACTCTTATAGCAAACTTGATGAACGCTTCTGCCGGGTGTTGCTGATAAAAAGCTATGAGATACCTCTGGTAACTGGCGCCAGGAAATGTGGACCATAAATGTCATTACTGACAAAATGCGGCTGTAACTTAGGTTCTAGACAATGCTCTGCTAGTCACGTAGTCAATGCATCAGTACCAACTACCTGAACTCATAAAACTGACTGTAAAAGGGGGAGGAAAAACATTTTAAAGAGGCCAAAAGTCGGCCCTGCCCCCTGGATTCAAATTTAGAAATAAAACTCTTTCTACCAGTTCCCTGCCCCTTTGATTTACTGGAATCAAGGGAGAGCAGCTGAGCGTTACTCGGACCATAACCAGCAAACTGGCCTATGTGACTGACAGAAGTGACCAGGGACCTTACAGGTTAATGTGAAGTAGCGATTTTGCTTGGGACTATCCCAAGCCCTGTTGGAAAAGGGTGTTGTTCTCCCAGCTCCCTGAGATCAGGAGTAAGAATGCCAGCAGCAGCCAAGCCCCAGACTGACCTGTCCTTGCGCACTAGCTTCAGGCCTTCCTTGGGCTGGCCAACGTCGAACACCTGGTCTCCTCTTACCAGGCAGGCAGCAGTGCCGGGGGGACAGGCCCGCAACTGTGAACTGGGGTCCCGCAGTGAATCTGTAAATCACATATTAGCCTAAGTCAGATGAAGCATCAGGAGCTGCTGTGATTATCAGTAGTAATCACACTTACTCTTAAGTCCAAGGGACCGTTCAACAAATCACTGAATTTTTAAGTCTCCATAAGCAACTATTCTGAGGCCCTGGGCAAGCCACTGTCCTCTCACTATGAAGCTCAGCCCTGCGCTGGCACAATAGAGGTGTCAGTAAACAGGGACTAGTACTTATTTGTAGTTAAGGAATGCCTCCACCTCCTCCTTGAGATACATAAAGCTTGGCATTATCCCCTTTCAAGCTAGAAAGAGACTAAAAATGCAGGTACTGAGCCCAGGGGTTCGAGACCAGCCTGGGCAACTCGGCGAGAACTCATCTCTACAATAAATTAGCTGGGCGTGATGGCTTGCACTTGTAGTTCCGTCTACTTGGAAGACTGAGGTAGAAGGATCACCTGAGCCCAGTAGAACGAGGCTGCGGTGGTTGTGAGTGTGAAAGAGACTCTGCTTCATTAAAAAAAAAAAAAAAGAAACAAAATGCAGGCACTCCATAAGTGAATGGAAAGAACCCACAGTTCTGGGTTCAAATTCTAGGTTGACCACTTCTTGTCACTGTAACTTTGAGCTAACTATACAACTATCCAGTCGCTGGTATGCCACCTCACAGGTTCAGGGGAGGTGTGCCCAGAACAACACCCAGACTTCACAGACTACAGCGATGACGATCCTAGTGTGCCTCAGTTTACCCTGTATCCTTTTTCCGTGGCCTGGTATCTTCATGCAGTAGACTCTTGGGTTTACTTCGCTATGTGTCTCCTACTTGACTACAAGCTCCAGGAAAACAGGAACTGTGGTGTATTCAGTGCTATAACCCAGTGCCTAAATTAGAGCCCACCACAGAATAAGGGATTCAAAAATTCTCAGATGGGCACGGTGGTTCTTGCCTGTAATTCCAGCACTTTGGGAGGCCAAGGAGGGAGGACTGCTTGAGCCCCGGAGTTCGAGACCAGCCTAAACAACACAGTGAGATCCTGTGTCTACAAATAATCAAAAAAATTAGCCAGGTATGGTGGGGCATACTTGTACTCCCAGCTACTTGGGAGCTAAGGAGGAAGGATCGTCTAAGCCCAGGAAGTTGAGGTTATGGTGAGCTGTGAGCATGCCACCGTACTCTAGCCTGGATGACAGAGTGAGACCCTGGCTCAAAAAAAAAAACAAAAAACAAAGAAACTTTCTCCCCTGAGTGAATGAATGACATTACCTCCCTTGAGTTTTAACAGTCTTATTGATTAAAGGGGGCAGGGTTATCACACCTTCTGCCATAAGAGTCAGCTAATGAGATCAGCACACCTCCCCCCTCCCCAGCCCTCCAAACACAGGTGGTGTTATGAAATGTTCCTCAATGGCTGTTTTGTTCCACACAGAGTAGTGGCTGTGCCACAGACAACGCATTCTCACAGGGACTCAATGTCAGACAAACCGCTTGGCTTACTGAAGGCAAAAGTAAGGCAAGCGCTCTGCGTGTGCAAGGAACTAAGCCCATGGCAGCAAATCCAAAGCCACACACAAGGCTTTGAGGGTCACATTCAAACTTGGTTGGAGGCTTAAGGCAATTTCCTGGGAATGGAGACCGTCTGAGCAAAAACCAGGGCACCTCTAGGATGAATCAAAGTCATTCAAACTGAATTCAAATTTCCAGTAAATAGAAAAAAAAAAAACGTTTAAGAAAATACAGGCCGGGTGCAGTGGCTCGGCCTATAATTCCAGCACTTTGAGAGGCTGAGGTGAGAGTACTGCCTGAGCCAGGGGCTCAAAATCAGCTTGGGTAACTTGGTGAGACCTCGTCTCTACAATAAATCATAAAAAATCTAGCCAGGTGAGGTGGCGTGCGCTGTAGTTCCAGCTACTTGGAAGGCTGAGGCTGAAGGATGGCTTAAGCCAGCAGGTCAAGGCTGCAGTGGCAGTGAGCATGCCACTGCACTCCAGTCTGGGTGACAAAAGTGAGACTCCAACTCAAAAAAAAAAGGAAAAAGAAAAAGAAAATATAGGCCAGGCACCATGGCTCATGCCTACAATCCCAGCACTTTGGGAGGCCAAAGCAGGAGGATTGCTTGAGCCCAGGAGTTTGAGACCAGCCTGGGCAACATAGCAAGACATCACCTCTACAAAAAAATGTTTAAAAGTTAGCTGGGCATGGTAGCACACACCTGTAGTCCCAACTACTCAGGAGACTGAGGTGGAAGGATTGCCTGAGCTCAGAAGGTCAGGGCTGCAATAAGCCATGATAGTGCTACTGCACTTAAGCCTGGGTAACAAGACTTAGACACTGACTCTAAGAAAAAGAAAAAAATGAAAGAAAGAAAAGAAAAGATCCAATGAATTCAGATAATCCACAAAATGATAAAAGACCAGAAATACAAATGTTTTCTAAATCAAAACAGCAATAATCGATGAGACTTCTACAGCTTTGTAGTCAAGTTAATTTACAGACCCATGTAAAACAAAGACTTTATCAGCCTTTTTCCAAAAGAACAATAAAAGCTGTCCTTGGAGAACAAAAGAATGATGTAATAACCTGACGCACAAAAAATCTAAAATTATCACTTGTCACTTCTGGAGAGCCATGTGTGGGATACATTTACCATTTTTAACTGTTTAGAAATAATACACAAACAAGACAGTACATTATGTATATGTACAATTTAATGAACAATTGTAAATTAATTACTTATTTACCACCCAGCAATATCCCCATGTACTGAGTTTATTTTTTAAAATTTTCTCCCAACTGTTCTAAGGTCAACTTTCTAAGGCGTTATGTACTATGTAAGAAATAGAAACATAAGGAAAATACTAAACATGACCTTTTTTATTAACTACTCAACTAAATTAGTTAAAGTTATTTAGCAAAATGCACTCCTACCTAGCACTCCAAAAAGACAAGTCCTGGCCTGCAGGACTAGCAATTCACAGCCCTTGAGAGAAACTGGTTTCTAAAACCTAGCTCAGTAAAAACCAGCTAAAGGCTGGCTTAAAGACTTAAAACTTTCTGTGGCCCTTTCTAGATAGCTATCATGCATTGTTATAGCCTTTAGTTAATTTAGCAAAGATTCCAACTAAATCTCAAGCTCCTCCCACCAGTTCTAGTACATACAGAGAGCACCAGGGAAGATGCCAGCGGGGGCCAAATTACACACCACTGAACAAGGGCCTGAGGCCTCTGTCACCCCTTGTTCCTTTTACCAGCCCGTAAGCTGAGGAATTCAGGCACACACAGGGGGCTAGACCAACCCTCCCTCATCATGGAATCCTGAAGCCCAAAGTGTCAGGCAGAAAGAACCATGGAACGGACCAACCATTTGGACGGAGTTTGCAGGGGCCGGAGGAAGCATGGGATCTTCTGGGGAGTGGGGAGGTGCCAAGAGAACATCAAGGAAAAGCTTCCTTGAGGACCCACTCAGTAAGACAGATGTCCACACAGAAATAAGGGCAGAAGAGCAAAGATACTGAAGTCTTGTAAGAAAACTCCAGCGCCACATCACCCCCTCCCCCCAAAAACTCCTACCTATGTCTCTACAAACATTGATGAAGAGAGAAGTGTCCGGATCAGAGTCATCCACCAAGTAGCCACCGCTGAGCTTGATCAGCGGGTTTAAGTCATGCTTCCTCAGCTCTGCATCGAATGCATAGCATGGCACCTGGAAGAGATGAAGAGAATGGTGAGCCTAAAACACACATCTTGGGACCAGTGGCTCAGAAAAGCCTGTGGCCAACATCTACAAGCCTGGTCTCTGTTCCTTGGGGTCTATCAGACCATACTGTGCCCTGGCAACAAAAGAAACAAAGCAAAGGTCATGAAACACATCAGGTCCCCTCCAAAGTCAGCAGCATCTCTTCTGTCCTCCTCAGAGGCTGAGCTTCTGCAACCCTCACTCTCATCCACATCTCCAGCTCTGGCCTCTCTGGTGGGTCAACTCCCTCACGTGTTACATTGTCTACCACCTCCAAATGTCCTCCCTTGTCCCTGCATCCCCTGCTGCTGTCATCCTGTGTCTCTGCAATTTGTAGCAAATTCCCTTAACGGTCCCAACACAGGGTCTCCTCTCTTCCCGACTCTCCCCTGAGCACAGTTGCGTCAGGTTGCTGTCCCCCACTAAAGGAGAACCCTGCCTACCAGGTCACCCACAACCTCCTTGCTGCCTGCCCTGGCCTTGCCCTACGTGGTCTCACACGGCACTGGCTGCCACTGACCACTCCTCACTCCTGAAACCTGCCTTCATGGGGTTTCCACCCAGGGCCCCTGGTTTTCTTCTGCCCCACTGCCCGCCCTTTCTCAGCCTCCTGGACACATTTATCATTGTGCTTCTGACTGACTAAATGCAGACTGCGCCACGGCTTACATCTCTTCCCCATCCACTTGCATTCCCCCGGCGACTTCGTGCACAGTTTTACTTTCCAGTGGTTCCCAAATCCTTGTCTCTAACCTTGACCTTTCTCCTAGTCTGTAACTCCAGACTTTCACAGCCAACAACAGGGAAAGCTCTGTGTGTGATGAGCACAGACTCTGGAGACAGGATGCTTGGGTTCAAACTCTGATGTCCCTGATGATACCCAGCATCAACATGAGTGGATGTAACCTCTCTGCCTTAGTTTCTTCACCCGTCAAGCTGGAAAAATGACAGTAATTTCCTCAAAGGGTTGCTTTAAGGACTGAGTAAGCTAATATACGTAAAACTCATGGCACATTTCCTGGCGGGTTGATGTAAGTGTTATTTGTTTGGGAGGCCGAGGCAAGTGGATCACTGGAGGTCAGGAATTCCGAGAGCAGCCTGGGCAACATAGCCAGACCTTGTCTTGACAAAAAATTTGAAAATTACCCACATGTGGTGGCACACACCTATAGTCCCAGCTACTCAGGATGCTGAGGCATGGGGATCACTTGAGCCCAGAAGTTGAAGCTACAGTGAGCTATGATGAAACCACTGCACTGCAGCCTAGGTGACAGTGTCTCAAAAATGACAACACTTTCTCAAAAAATTAAAAAATAAAAAATAGGCCAGGCACAGTGGTGACTCATGCCTGTGGGGAGGCCAAAGTGGGAGGATTACTTGAGCCCAGGAGTTCGAGACCAGCATGGGCAACAAAGCAAGACCCGTCTCTTATTTTTAGATAAATAAAGAGATAACTAAAAATTTTTTTTTAAATTTTAAGTGGGTTGGGCTCGGTGGCTCAGCCTGTAATTCCAGCATTTTGGGAGGCTGAGGTGAGTGGATTGCCTGAGATCGCAGGTTTGAGACCAGCCCAGGCAAGTTTGCAAGACCTCGCCTCTACAATAAATCAAAAATTAGCCGGGTATAGTAGTGCGCACTTATAGCGCCTGTAGCAGCTGAGGCAGAAGGATCGCTGGAGCCCAGCAGGTTGACGCTGCAGTGGTCGTCAGCATGCCACTGAGCTCTGGCCTGGGCAACAGGCCCAAAAAACATTTTTTTAAGTGTTATTTGTTGCTGTTGTTTACCACCATTATTGGATATACTAAAGCATCTCAAATTTAACATATCTAAAATGAACTTTTGATTTCTCCCCTGAAATCTGCTTTTACTCCAGAGTTCCCATCAGTCATTGGCACCATCACTCAAACAGCTGCTCAGACCAAAACGCCTCCGTTCTCTCACAGTCACATCCAAACATGAGCAAATTCTGCCAGTTCTCACTCCCGACTAAACCCTAGATCCACTCCCTTCTCATCACCTCCACCATGGCCACCCTGTCCAAGCCACTATCATCTCATACTTGTGATAGTCTCTTAAAGGCCCCCCAATTCCAGCTGTGATGCTCTCCTGCCCCTCAGGCCACGTCTCCACAATCACAGAATCGATCCTTTTAAGATTAAATCAAGCCATAATGCTCCCTACTCAAAGAACCTTCCCATTACACGGACAAGGAAATTCATGACATCACTCTTGCCTGTCACGCTCCTCTCACTCCATGCTGACCTCCTGACATGGTTCTGTCCCATGAAACTCAGTGTTCCCTCTAGCTGGAATAGGTGACTGGTGACCCTGGATATATCCTCCCAGCTCTCTCCTTCACTTTATTCAGGTCTCAGACAAAACATCAGCCTTACCAAGGCTTTGTCTGACATCTTTAAACTCTCCCCCTCTCTCTGCCCCCCTTAGCTAACTTTAGTTTTGTTCACAGCCCTGCAATGGAAATGCCAGGCAGTGCTACCTGCTGCCCTGTCAGTGTCCTCCCACTAGAATGCAGTCTCCTTCAGGACAGGGCTTTGTCACTGCAGCAGCCCTAACCAAGTCTTAGGACAACACCCAGAACACAGAAGGAGCCCAGTCAATACCTGCTCAATAAATCTGAAGATGAATTCCTCCTCTGGGCATCTCAATCCATCCTTACTTAGGTCTAACTTATGACCACCCACTCATCCTTATGAACTCATGCTTTTTATTTTCAAAATGTCAAAAACCCATCATCACAGCCAGTCAGACCCTGTGTTTAAGAGTTCTGCCCATTTCTGAAGCCCAAAGATGTACCCAAGAATAAAAAAGGCTCTGATCACCAAGTAAACACCATCTACTTCCATGAGTTTACTTAAAACGCCCCCATAAATTTTATTTCCAAAATAACATACTGACATCATTTTTACTGTCCCTACTAAAGAACAGTCTAAAAACTCATGCTCTCTGCAATCAGTTCAAAGTATTGCTTTCCATGGATAAAATCCCTAAATTTTTATCTTTTAGAGTGAAGCAATTCACAGGCAAGTCTATTTATAAAAGTAACTGCTTAATATTTAACTTTCAAATTTTTCTTAGAAAGACGCTATCAAGTCTGCAGGAATGCTCTAACCCACTAACCACTTTCCCCAGTCCTGTTTCCAGAGATTCATGAAGAGCTAACGGAATAAATCAAGTGACTGACACCTCCTCACAGCCTCACGGGCGCCTGAACTCATTTTAACCATACCCATAAAACAAAATCCCCCCTCGCCTAAAATGCTTCTCAGACACATGAGCGATTCCGCTGATAACAGAGGGGGCTGGAGTCGCTAGTCCTCAGAGGGCACTAGCACAAGGAGCCTGAGCCTATGGCACATCCACGCAGAAAGACGATTAAAATAAAAGAAAGTTATTACCGCAGACTCCAACTGGGCTGCAGTGAAAAGCAACCACAAGTATCCAAGTCCACAAATCTTAAGCCTGTCATCTCACAGCGGGATCATCCAAAAACATTAACTCGAGAAGGCAGTGAGTTGGCTGACTAGGGATTTGAGACAAGAACAGCTCTTTCGCCAGCAAAAAGAAAGCCTGTACTGGAAAAGGGAACAAGACAGCTCACAGCAAGAGAGAATGATGGGCCACTCCTGACAGAAGTCCTGGTTCTGAAACTGGTTCTATTTTCCCAAGACACCTGGAGGACTCCACATCGGCAAGATCTACAGGAAGCCCACTCAGGGCAGCCAGCGCCTTCCTGCCAGCTCCCTGCTGCACAGGGCTGGAGTGTGCATTGGAAAAGCAGTCGAGGCTGCTGGGCAACGTCCTCCTACCTCCAGCTACAGTGCACAGGGCAATGGAGACATGTACAAGGCTAGGAATGTGGCGGCCTGGAAGGAGGCTGTTTGCCGGCTGCAACACACCACACATTGAGTTAGCGTGGTCAATGCTGTGTGGATATTAATCTTACTTACATAACTCTGGTACAAATACTAGTGGGCCAGTGCTATGAGAGGAGATGTTTTTATGTAATGTATTAAATAAATAATTATCAGAAAAACCCCTACTTGGATCCAATGAACAAGCACATAATGGTAGTTTTAAAACGCACTGGTGATACAGTGCAGTGGCTCACACCCGTAATTCCAGCACTTTGGGAGGCCGAGGTGGGAGGATTGCTTGAGCCTGGCAGTTCAAGACCAGCCTGGGCAACATAATGCGACCTTGTATCTACACAAAAAATAAAAAAATTAGCTGGGTATGGTGGTGCACATCTGTAGTTCCAGCTACTTGGAAGGCTGAGGCAGAAGGATTGCCTGAGCCCAGCAGGCCAAGGCTACGGTGGCTGTGAGCAGTGTGCCACTGCACTCCAGCCTGGGTGACAAAGCGCAGCTCCAACTCAAAAAAAAAAACAGGACTGTTTCAAACTACCCAGGTCTTTGTCCAGCAAATCATTCTAAATTTGACCAAACAAAATAAAAGAAATGAGACATCAATAAGGTGCCGAAACCCTGACTACACTGGCATGAAACCCATCAGGGCTTTTTTCTTCTTTAAGGAATGATGAGTGTTTTACAAGTATACAAAATCTCCAATATCTTTGGAAGTTATCATACCGCAGCCTATAAGGTGTAATCAAATCACACTGAAGACAAGAAAGGGCTCCTGCTTGATGAGGATGTGCTGGCGGTGACAGCACTCCAGTTTTAGCAGTCATTATGCGCTTCAGTTCTTTCCATCAAATTAATCTATCCCTGAGGCAGAAAGAAGTGAGCTAGTGAGTATAAATGCGTCCTCCTCCACACCACTAGTCCACAGGCTCCCTAAAAGCAGGAACCTTCCCAAAATGCAAGGAAGCTCCCACTGCTCAGCCCACAATGGGCTCTCCATAAATGAAATGGAATGCATACAGCACCAGCTGCCAGCCACACCTGAGCAGATGATAAGCAAAAACAAATTACAAATGTTTCTCTGGTGTCTTCCATCAGTTTCTATGAGAAATTAAATACCCTTGTTTTGAGAAAAACACAGACTATACCGCCTACTCCCACCCCAAAACTATTTAGAACACAGATCAGCACACATTTTCTATAAAGGACCACATGGTAGATTTATTTTGAGTTTTGTGGGTCACACAGATCTCTGTCGCATATCCCTTTGTTCTTGGCTGGTTGGTTGGTTTTTACAATCCTGTAAAAATGTAAAAACCATTCTTGGCTCTGGGGTTATACAAAAGAAAGGGCCAGGGCAGGATGTTGCCCAGGTACTGCAGTCTGTGACTTCTGACCTACAGAAAATAAGTTGTTATTTCCTTATTTGGGAAAGCAATTTCTTCCTACGTGGTGGAAGACACACTTATCAATTCAGTGAAGTGAGGTAAGAGGTAAAACATTAAAAAATGGGTATCATAACCAGGTTGGAGAATCAGAGCCCAGGAAAACATCGCTGGGATTGGGAGAAGTCTGAGGTCTAACAGGAGAGCAAAAGGCCAGGCTCTCTGAAGTCACAATCTCCAGCCTCCCACAGGAAGTAACTCAGACTCAGCCAACTGGACACTTTGGGACAACTCACTCTCACCCCCATACCCCAAAGAGATTTCAGCTTTGAGATGCTTTTTCTCCCACTAACAGTATATCATCTAACAGCTTAACCTTAGTTTTAAAATTGAGATTTAAAACTTAAAGGGAAATTTAAATCTGGACACGGTGGCTCATGCCTATAATCCCAGCACTTTGGGAAGGCAAAGTCAGGAGGAGACCAGGAGTTCAAGACCAACCTGAGCAACACAGTGAGACGCCATCTCTACCAAAAAAAAAAAAAAAAAAATACACAAACACACACAGAAAATTAGCCAAAGTATGATGGCAACACCTGTAGTCTCAGCTACTTAGGAGGCTAAGTTGAGAGGTTTGCTTGTGCCCAGGAGTTCAAGGCCGCAGTGAGCTATGATGAAGCCCCTGAACTCCAGCCTGAGTAAGAGTAAGACCCTATCTCTAAAAAAAGAATAAAAACAAAAATATAAAAGTGTAAATTTGATACCACTTCCTAAATATCAGCCTTAATTCTTTTTTACTTTAAACTTTCTTTTTTCACTAAGCATTTGTTACGCTCTTTTCCGGGAGATAACATTTTGTCACTTTAATTTCCATATCAGACTGTCTTTTCCTGTATAAGATTACCATATTTGAAAAATCAGTGATAATTTATTATTCACAACTTGATTTGATTTTTTTAAAAAATCTCTTTTTGCCTTTCTTAAACTACATGGCATAAGGTCACCAGTAAGAGTTACTGATTTACTACTACTTGTTAGCTCCTAATATCCTAAGATTCTTTGAACTCAGTCCTTATAAACAGAAAACTAATGGTTTTAAAGTGAAAATAATCAATCAACTAAGACTGGTGTCGAGATAAGAACAGGAAACAGCCTTTACGATCTGGGGTGGGGGCGTGGGAGAAGGAATGTTGCCTGCTTGTCCCAGGGCCAAGGAGAGTCAGCAGCAGGGCAGCCCCAGCGGGCCAGGCGGGGGAGGAGGATGCTTCACTAATCACCAAGAATGACCAAGAGATCCGGTTACTCTAGTTAAAAACAATGCGCTGTATTCCTGAAAATCACTAAGAATAGATATTAAGTGTTCTCACAACAAAAATGGCATGTTGAAGTGATGCATATGTTAATTAGTTTAATTTAGCCATTCCACAATGTACACATATTTCAAAGCATCATACCATACAAAATAAATATAAAGGTTGGCTTGACCAAAGAACACTGTTCAAATAACAGAGAAAGAGTAGAAGTAACAAAAACAAGAAGCTAGTCTCTGAGGTGAGCTAGCAAAGAGTTTAAGGGGTAGGGACACCTGGCCTGGACCCACAATGCAACCAGAAGTCACTCCCCGGCCGAGGCGAGGGACAGTGGGCTTTAACAACAAAACCAGGCTGAAAGGACTGGTTGAGAGTGGGGTGTACCCCAGGTAGGAAGCCAGACACAAAGGAAGATGAAGGCTACAGGTCATAGATGTCTCCTGTAGGCAGAGGGGAAGAATCTAAACACAAGCCTGACCATGTCACTTGGTTCATGAGTTGCACAGTACCAGAATTCAAGAACTAATTTGCTCTCTATTGGTGAGCTATGCCGTTTCCAATCTGGACCCAAAATTGCATCGTGTTATATTTCTAAAGGCCCTTAACCTACAAATAAGAACTACCCAGAAAAGTCTTAATAATTAAATCACATGGCTTATCTGCTAAAATGGAGTTTGAATACTAAGAACAATTTTCATCCTAAAAGGTTAGAATCAATATTTCAAATCTTAGAAGTCCCCAGAGGATACTTCCTAAGCACATAACCTTAAAGTTCTCTTGTTACCTCCTTCTTGGCTTTAAATATGTCTTTCTTGCAGGCTGCAGTGGTCCTCCACTCAAAGTAGTGCACACATCCTGTTGCAGTTACAAATTCAGGAGTTCCCTATTTAAAAATAAAATTAAAATAAGTTACTGTACTACATATTATGAAGTTTCTTTTTTAAATTTAGAACACGGTAAATGCTACTGACATAAAGAAAGCAGCAGTAAGAAGGGGGAACACAGCTGTTTTAGAGAAATGAGGTCCCAAGAGGTTCCTAAACCTGAACATTCTGGGACAAAAGCTTCACGAAATCATGTTGGAATGTGAGCATAACTGATCCAAAACTGTTCTACTGCCCCAGCTATGCAAGTACAGTAAGCTCATGGGAAGTACTCCTCCGAGCCATTCTCCTCCAAAACTCCAAGTGTTCTCTTAACCATGTGCCAAGAAATCAAAGCCAAAAAATGTGATCTCATGCTTCCTGTGAGGAGGCCCCTGTAAGAGGCCCCTGTGAGGAGCCCATCTGCATCTGACCGACTTAGAACACCCAGCAGACCACGAAGCAAGTGCTGTCCTCGACTCAGATGCTCATCGGCAGCCCCTCCTGTTAATGATCAGAGCAAACTCCAAACATTGTGGCTTGACACAGGCCACAGCAGGAATTGACCTCTATACCCGCATGTGCAAATCTAGGGAATTCTTCATGGTTCTATTTCTTGTATGGTAAACACAGAATTCTTAAAGGAAATTAGTTAAAGCTAAAACCACAGATACACATTTTATTCTAAAACGTAAAACTTCATCTTTCAGGCCATTGCAAATAGATTATTTTGTTTAAGATCTCAATAAGTACAACGTACAGTTGATGGGTTGGTCCAAAATTAACAACTCACTTTATCTTCAAAGTTCTTCAGATGAGACGCTGTGGGTCAATGATGCAACAGTCACAGCCTCAAATTCTAAATATGTTTTAGAGCAATCTGGTAGCCACGTGAGTTTCACTCAGCCTTATTTTTCTAAATTCTCAGGGGGTTCTTAACTCTGATACAAGAACACTCATAGGATTTGTATACCAATTGCTTCTCCAAAGCTAACAATTATTTACTACAAGTCCCTTTCTAAGAACTAAAGATTAAAGTCAACAAGTCATATACAATATGCCCACAGTAAGAACAGACAGAATGCTTTACACAACGATGTCCTCTTTATATGCCAAGTAATATTGAAAAATTTGGGACCCATCACCCACTGGTCAGAGCTTCTCCTAAACAGATGTTGGTCTCTCCAACTTAGTGTAAATGAGGAAAGAAAAATAAATCTTTAAAAAACTAAACATGTTGCCCTAAAACCTATCAATATGAAATGCTAGGAGAAGAGGTTTTAGAAAGAAAAAAAAGAATAATGCCTGTGACAAGAACATGAAACAGTGCACTGAGTTTTAACATATTAATCACTTTGAACTGCAGTCTTATACAGGATGTGGTCCAGGTTTTACTTAAAAGTTGTAACTATGAGTTTGGGATTTGTTGGCTTCCTGGTTCTTGATGGCGATGATTTGGTTGGAGTTTGTTTATCTGTGTTTTTAATTTTGCTCACTTATTCTTCCTGGGATACTTCTAAAGCAAGTACACCCAAGGGGCAGACATTTTTAACAAAAAAAAAATAAAGCGACTCTGTGGACTCACCAGGGTTTTCCCACACAGGAATGTGATGCTACTCTGGATTCTGTGGTTTGAGCTTTGCTGCTTACAGCTCACTGTCGTGTTGAACTCCAGAAGAGATTTGGTTGCACTTTTCAAAAGTGAGTCGCCTATTAGGAAAGGAAAGAAAATGCACGGGCCATAAAACATACATAATCATACAGCTATTTCCAAGGAAAAGTAAATTAAAACTAGCACTAAAATTGATCTCAAAGCTTACAAAACTTTCAGATAAATGAACAAAACTGTCTTTCCCCAGAGTTTTCCAGCTCAGGAGTGGCTTCCCCACCCAAACACATGACATTACCTTGAGTGGCACCTGTCCTGTGTCTACCATATTCAATGCTTCAGAAAGTTCTACTGGCTGTACCTCCATCGCAAATTCATCCACATTTCTCCATCTCTACTACCATGAAAACCACGATCACCTCTCCCACGTACTCTTGTACTAGCCCAACTGGTCTCCTGCCTCCACTGTACTCTCATTCCTCACAACTCCCCTGCCCCACTCATCTTGTACCACTATGATCTTCAAAACATAAATCAGAATATATAATTCAGCAGCTGAAATGCTTCAATACTTCCTATCACACATGCTATAAAATCATAATTCTTTAGAAAGACCTCCAAGTAGAGTGGCTACAACTCAGTTTTTTTGGGACATTACTATAATAATTCAGAATTATAAATCTATATAAAATCAATAGGATGGGGTTTGGCATAGGAATAAACTGACAGACTAGAAGAGAGAGCACAGAGACATATGTGTACATCAAACTTTGATTATGAAAGAAGTAACAGGCCAGGTGCGGTGGCTCAAGCCTATAATCCCAGCACTTTGGAAGGCTGAGGTGAGAGGACTGCCTGAGCCTGCGGGTTCGAGACCAGCATGAGCAACATGGTGAGACCTTGTCTCTACAATAAATCAAAAAATTAACCAGGTGTGGTAGTTCCAATTACTTGTAAGGCTGAGGCGGAAGGAGTGCCTGAGCCCTGCTGCAGGTCGAGGCTGTGGTGGCCAGGAGCGTGCCACTGCACTCCAGCCTGGGCAACAAAGTGAGACTCAAAAAAAAAAAAAAAGAAAGAAAGAAAGAAGTAACAGATTATGGGGGAAAGAAGAGACTGCTAAATAAATGGAACTGGAAACAAAATGGTTATCCATATGGAAAAAGATAAAACTGGATCCCCACCTACCACTGTATACAAAAATTAACTCTAAATGGATTAAAGATGTAAACATCAAAATCCAAACTTAAATCTTGGTAGAAATCTTAAGATAGAAAAAGATTTCTTAAGACTCAAAATCACTACTTAGAAAACCTACTCAACTTGGGAGTTTATAGTCATCAAAAAATAGCTTAAAGAAAACGGAAATAAGTTATAAACTGGGAGATACACAGAAGTGGCATCAAGAATATCTATATATACTCACACGCAAACAAGTAAGAACAAAACATTTCAATATGTAATTCCAGGAAATAAAGGATGATGAATACTTTCTGACTGAGATAGCATACAACATGCCAAAAAGGATAAGGCAAAACTCATACCTAGTCATATTATGGTGAATTTTAATATCAAATGCAAAGAAAAAATTCTATTCTAGGTCACATGCATAGATAGCCCAATATAAAGACATGATTAATCAAACAGAAGAAAAATGTGCATCCATAAATATGTGAAAAAAGATTATTAATATCACTGATAATCAAAGAATTGCAAATCAAAGCTACAATATTATACCATGTACAGTCACCCTACTGACAAAAATTAAAGACCAAGTTCTGCAAGCGAGATGGTCCAAAGTTCTCCTGTGTTGCTAGGGGAAGTGTAAATTAGCACAGTTTTTAAGTCAGCATGACATTATGTCCTAAAATTGAACATGCGTGTACCCTATGACCTAGCTATTCCACTTAGGTATACACACAAGAGAAAACCATGCAACACAGGAAACACATGAAAAAAACATCTAGCACACTTCACAATAGCAAAAACCTGGAAACAACCCAAAGGCCCAACAACAAAAGAGTGGATAAATTAATGTTGGTAGGTCCACACAATAAAATATTACAGCAGTTAGAAGGAATAAACCACAGTGAAAGATAACAATATAATAACGTTTAGTAACATTATTGTTAACACTGAAGTCCCAAAAAGTTACAAAGCATGATACACGTTTTTATAAAGTTAATTACATACACATACATATTTTTGGAAGTTAGGATTAAAAATGTTTAAAAAAGAATGCGAGCTAATGATTACTTCTAGTGGAAAGTAAAGGGGGAAGGGAAAAACACATAGATAGTGGTTATTGTCAAGATCCTCGATTTTGTTAGAAACAAAGTTCACTACATTATTTTAAAAAACTGTTCTTTTTTTCAAGCAAAGGAGAAGGTTAGTCCATGGATTAATGATGAGCATGTTGTATGAACTCGATATTCTAATATTGATTCGATTCTATACAAACATCTAAAGTGTGGGGGGGGGTACACGGGAGGGTAGAAAGAAGAAAATAGGAAGAAAAATAAGATGCCAATGAGAAGGAGGAACAGAGTCAGGGCTGCCCCGTTAGTGCCAGGCTCACCGAACAACGGTTCTGTCTCCGCCTGCGTGCAAAGGTCTGCCAGGATCGGTCTTCCCTACCGAAAACACCCAGGATCTTTTCTAAAATCTTTTCTACTACTGGCTCAGTCAAAAGGGCTTAGAACCCCTGCCTACGTGGCTCTTGGGCCAGGACAGCGCCCCACGGCCCAGCCCATAGTGGGCGTGTCTAGGACAGGAGGCGGGGCTTTCGGGGCCCAAGGTTGCGCACCGGTTGGAGAATGTAAAAGGCATAGAGGGCGGCGCGCAGCGGCCAAAAGGCAGGCAACATCTCTGGACAGCCTCGCAGGCCACAGTACCAATCCCCAACCTCGGGACCCCTATATATGCTTCTTGTGATCCCTCTGTGTCAAGAGCTCCTGGAGGTCCCTCGTAACTTGCAGGACCCGTCCTGAAAAGAAAACGGAAAAGGGTCTTGGAATCAGGTCAGGAGGGATTGTGTGGTTCCAGCGCCCTGGGTCAGACCCTGTCGGCGTGGCGTACACCTATCCATGTCGCCGTCCCACTGCCTACAAAGCCCAGCCCAAGACTGGCTGTAGACCAGGACATCGGGGGAGGGGGGCTATGGAGAACCACAGCAAGTGGTTACCTGGCCGCCCTCCCAGGACAAGAGCTGGGGAAAGACTGCGGGCTTGGCCAGAGCACCAGACCCACAGCCACTCCCTAGGATGCGCTAAACGGCTACACAGCGACCCCTAGCGCTCCAGCCCGCCCTCGCCAGGCCTGACTGGCCGCACCTGCGGGGGCTGTAATTGCTCCGCCCAATCAGGTTCAACTTCTATGTTACAAAGTGTTGAGTTGTTTCTTAGTGGTTGTGGACTCCGAGTTGAAATTCACGTAACCTGAGCATGCCCAGATGAGCCAAGCGTGAAACCACTGGCGGAACCTAAGTGCTCATCCAGAGGAACCGGGACTGATTTAAGATGCGGACACCGCATGGCAGGATCCAATCAGGTGGAGCCCTGGCAGCAACCCGCGGAAGGACCCAATCAGATCTGGCCTCCCGGCACCACCTCCACTGCACGATCCAACCAGATCACGTCTCATTACCCCACGCTTATAAAATTCCACCAACCACACGGCTTAGGAGACAGATGTGACAGATTTGAGTGTTTCGCCCGTCTCTGTATCAGTGGACTCGTAATAAGCCTTTCTCGCTGCAAAACCTTGGTACTTCGGTATTTGGCGTTCCACTGGGCGCACCTTGGAGTGCTCCAGACCAAGCTGACCCGACCCGCTGGACCACATCCAATAGCCCGCCAGGCTATGCCCTACCGGCTGCCTCCGAACCCGACGGACCTCATTCACAGGACCCTCTACACTATGGCTGACAGGCCTGGGACCGCTCCCGCAGGGACATCCGGGCCAGCCAAGCTGCGACTCCAAGCACTCCAGATCATGTCCACCAGATGCTCTCACCAAACAGCCTCTCACCAGGCAGCTCTGAGGGGACTCTCCAAACCTCGCTGGCCAAACCTCTTTCTCAGGGCCCACCAACCCGCGCTCTAAGGGACCACGATGCCACAGCAAGCTCTCCAGCCGGCACTCCCTGGCGTTCCTCGGTCACACTTGCCAGAACCTCTAGACTATGTGTGCCGGGACCACCAGACCGCGCCTGCGAGCCCGGCCAAGCCCACAGCGACTCAGCCTTGCTGAGGTTGCAAAGCCTGGCCATCCTAACTTTGCAGGCAGCCTCCCTGCCGCATCTTCACCCAGCCGCCGCGGCAATTACAGCCTGCCAAACAGAAAACTTGCCCTGTGCCATTTACCTACATGCTTGAGCAAGTCTTTCCTCGCTCCTCTGTGCCACCTACTTCAGCAATCATATCCTTCATTGTAAACTATTAACATGCTACTTTACCAGATTTTTTTTTTAATCCTCTGTCCAATTTTTTACTTCCAGCTATTGCTTCATTTTTCTGCTCTTTATATCAACACTATTTTAAAAAGTGATTTCTGTTCTTGCTATTACCCCCACCCCTTGGCTGCCCCTCTTGTCCCCTGTACTGACTGTTCCCCCAGAGATCCACATGGCTTGCGCTCTCAGCACCAGGTTTTTATTACTTACATGTCACTTTCTCAGCAACACTTACTCTATTTAAAATCCTTGCACCCTGAGCCCCCAGCACTCCTGACTTCCCTTCCTCTTCTGTTTTATAGCATTCATCACATTCTTAAAAACTACTTAGCCACTGTTTATCTTTCCGTTTGTCTCCCACCCCACTAGAATGTGGGAAAAGGGATTTTTGTCTGTTTTCATGACTGATTCATTTCTAGTACCTAGATTAGTGCCTAGATATGACAGTAGTCAAATTGAATATGACAGTAGCCAAACAGAATTCCAGGCCCCAGTGGTAAGTAACCTCAACAGCTAATAAATGAATATTTTTTTGGATATTATTTAATCAAGTAAGTCAGGAAAAAGACCACTAATTTATTGAACCATCCCTGCAGTCAGATTGTTCCAGCATATTTGCCACAATAAATAATGCTACAAGAAAAATTCTGTACAAATATCTATGTATAGTACTGTTTCTTCTATTGGTTAAAGTCACAAAAGTAAATCATAAGAATATGTTTTAAAATGTAACAGATATTGTCATGCTGTCAGGAGAAATCATAAATCACATTTTAAAAATGAGCTATATCTGAAACTCAACCAGATATTACCTTAAATATCTTATGGAATTATAGGTTTACAAAAATAAAACAAAAAAGGGTTTAAAAGGAAAAGGTATTTTCATATCTTATAAGTTAGAGATGAAAAATTCAGTCCAGTGATCAACCTAGATACCTGCTGTATTTCTGAGTGCATATCAAGAATTACACAATATCACTATCAACTGAAGTCAGGAGCCAACTTCCTAAAAGTAAATGAAGTCACTTGGCACCAGCAATTATAATCAGATTCACTCACTGTGTCCTACCCGGGTCAACAAGAAGGCAAACAGAATTCTAGGCTCCAGGGGTGAGTAACTGCAATTAACATTGCTCCCTAGTGAGCACATTACCTCAGTTAAATGAGCTGGGAACATACTTTCTGAAATGGATATATAGCTTTTAATCCTCAGGAGATTAAATTAAAACCATTAATATTTAGAATGCTTGAAGGAATGTCGACATATCTGTGCTTTTACTGCAACATTTAATGTCATAACTCCAAAGTTTATTACTAAGCAATTGATTTATATTTTTGACAATATTAGAACATCTAAGAGAACTTTAGGTTTATCATATTTATAAGTTGAAACTATTAAATTTGTAAGAATTGTTATACTGAAGTTTTAATTGTTAAATCAGACATGCGAGCTACTTAAAAAGGAAATCAAATACAATTGACTGCTGAACAACACAGATCTGAACTACACAGGTCGACTTAGAGACAGATTTTCTTCACCTCTGCCACCCCAGGACAGCAAGACCAACCCCTTTCTCTTCCTCCTCCTCAGGCTATTTGATGTCAAGATAACAGGGATGAAGACATCTATGATGATCTGAAAATTCCACTTAATGGATAGTAAATATATTTTATCTTCCTTATGATTTTAATAGCATGTAGTTTATTGTAAGAATATAGGATGTAATATGTGTAACATACAAAATATGTGTATTAGTCAACTGTCAACTGTTTTATGTTATTGATAAAGCTTCTGGTCAACAGTAGTTTATTAGTAGTTAAGTTTTACGGGAGCCAAAAATTATGCACAGATTTTCAACTGTAAGGAAGGAGTGGGTGCTCCTCACTCTCATGCTGCTCAAGGGTCAACTATATATAAAATATACAAATCATTTTAAAATGTGCTGAAGATGATTAAATAGACTGCAAATGAGACCAAATATTGTTCACAGGCCCTACAAAAATGCTGTTAAAATATGCTAGATTCATATATGCAATGTCATTCACCTAAGGAGAAACTAATGACTTTTTTCATTTAAAACAATGTAACACTGTTTAAACCAGCATTGGGGTCCTTACATTTGTTTCTTAATATAAAAACTGCTCTTGAGGGCACTATAAAAACTCACATCAACAATTATCTTCCCAAAGGGATTATAGACAACCATCTACCTATAGCAGCATGCAAATGTGCCCTCTTCCAGGCTCCTTGCCAGCACTCTATGATGCAACCATTCAAACGTCTGACAAAGTAATGGAAGAAGAATGAGATCTTATTATTGCTTTGATTTGCATTTATACCATTACCATCACAAAGAATCTGTAATAGATCCACTACCTACCAGAAAATATCAACTCTCTTTCCTGGCTTTCAAGACCTACAGAACTTGGTCAAACTCAAATTCTGTCCAGCAAAGCCAGTCTCACCAATTACCCTCCTAGTAACTTGTCTGCATCCAACATCAATCTGTTATATCTATAGCATACTACCACAAGTACAAAACACACCAATAAGCAAACATATTAAGGCAGCATAATAAAATCAAGATAAAAACTACTTTTTCCTCATAATGAAAACCTGAGTAATACTGGCCAAAAGGCTCACTTTGGGATCACAATGAGGAAGCTGGCCATCTCACCTGTAAGTTTCCTAAGATATCACCAAATAATACTTGACTGACCCAGGAACTCAGAACAACCTGGTGCTTTCTTATATCTCTATCCCAGGCCTCAAATCCCTCCTACGAGTGGTTTCAGTCTAAATAGTCTCTTCGTTGAGAGACAGGGAAATCAAACAGGAGTTGGGCCTCAATCAGCAGACCTAGAACTGCCTTATCTTCTTACTCTAAACATTGCTTTCTAAAAAGCCCTTTTGACTGTGTTTAGAAATCTCCATCCAAAATGATAGATGGTTTTTTTTTCAAGATGGCTGATGAGAGACACCAGACTCCAGTTCTCAGAAAGAACCGCAGTTATAGGAGAATAATCATAACCTGAATGGACTATCTAGTAGAGAATCATGAAGCCTAACAGAGAACTCTCGGAAAGAAGGTAGGGCACATAAAAAGAAGGAAACAAGAGGCTAGCAGACATCATCTAGGAACCTTGAAGGGCCTGGTATTTCATTAAAAGGGTAGGTGGGAGTGTTTTTGGCTCCCCTTGACCCTGTAGCAGGCCACTGGACAACCAAACTGAGGGAGAGCTTCTATGCCCTCACCCAGCCAAGCACTGGCATAGGAAATGATGTGGAAAGTTCTCAAGAGCATTACACCACACTTCCAGCTGGTGCCAAGTCACTCGCCTTCCCATTGAACCCAGGGGGTAGCAACAGGCACCATACTTGAGGTGTACCCATTGTAGGACGGTGTCCTGCCCAGGGAACCTTGCCCCTGTGTCTCCACATAGCAGAGCCCCCACAAACATTCTTCAGTACCCGTTCACATTGTGGCAGTCATACAGGGACAGGTGGATGCAGGGTTCCCAGGAAACTAGCCCTAAGGAGTATCATTCCTAAAAGAAGAGTATATGCAGCTCACCAAGAGGGTACCCCAAGAAACAAGAGTACAATGCTGTCTTGTGTCTGAGAGCTCCCCACTTGTGGACTGAGAGTGACTATGCCACCTTCAATGGAGAAGCAGGCACTGTGCTCAGCTCTGCAAGGGAGGAGTATGATTCCACCCTGGAGGCCAGGCAGCGTCAATGTTTGAGCACAGACATACAGAATGGGACTCCTTCCCCCAATCTCTACCCACTGCTGTAGGCACAGCATAGGTTGCTCTCGCAGAAGGTTGGTGTGGACATATCAGAGGACTGCCATTCCAGGGCTATTAGGGGCAGCTGTGTCCCCGACTGGCTGTGTGCCCAGTAGGCCTTGGGCTTACACAAAAGGCAGGGGCACCTTCCTATCTCCAAACAGAGCAATAGCATTCCTGCAGTGCAGAGCAGGAATGCTGCAAAGATGTGTGTTTTGGGCCAAGAAGAGCTTCCGTACAGAAGACAACTCAGCTGTGGGACAGGCATCTTTCACAGTGCTCAGCTACACTTCAACCTGAAAATACACAGCAATATCTGTCCAACCTGAGTGTCCCAAGCACTGGGGCAGGGGTGTGACAGGGAGGTAGATCACATTCCTGCCTGCCCAGGTGGTAAAGCTGGGGCGGTCCCTTCCCCTACACAGACACTTCATTACATTTCACCAGAAACTTCCCCCACCATCCCACTCAGGGATAGTGCCTGTGCCTGCCAATGGGGTATTTGAGGGCAGGATTGGTGGTTCAGCTCCACATGGCTTTGTTACCCCTCAGGAACTGAGTAGGGACCTCAGACCATTGTGAATTCCACAGACCACCTGCCTGAGGTAACAGAAGCTTCTCTCTGTTGAGAGTAGGCATATACTCATCATACCATCAGCTTCTACCACAGTCAGTCCCTACCTGTAAGCGTCACCTACTGGCTTGAAGGTTGCTCTGCTGACACAAGTGCACGGAGCAGGGGAACAAAATAAAACTGAGGCCTCTGCCATCCTGGCCCCACAGGAGGCAGTGAGCCTGTTCACACACCCAGCACATCGCTCCTACACAACCAATATTTGAGAAAGCTCCTACACAAAGATGCTCTATAGCCAAGGAACTCCTAGAGTCTTCGCCACTGAAAGCATCAAGAAACAGAGCTAAACAATCACACACAACATGCGTTATAATCACACCCTCAAGGGAAAAAATCCAATCAAAAGAAGTAAATGCAAAAATAAAAAGAGATAGCTTAACCAGATGATAAGGAATCAGAGAAATAATTCTGGAATTCTAGAAGCATGGAAAAACAGACTGTTACACCTCCCAAATGACCACAGTAACTTTCCAGCAGTAGACCTAACAAAAATGAAATCTTTGAAATACCATATAAAGAATTAAAAATACTGATTTTTTAAAAGAAGCTAAGTGAGATCCAAGAGAAAGTTGAAAACCAACACAAATCAGAAAATTCAGAATATGAATGAAAAATGTACTAAAGAGATAGGATACTAAAAAGAAAACAGAACTTCTGGAAATGAAAAATATTCATTAAAGGAATGATAAAATACAGTTGAAAGCTTTAACAACAGTCTAGACCAAGAAGAAGAAAGAATCTCAGAGGTATTTCTAAAGACAGGTATTTCAAATTAACCCAGTCAGACAAAAATAAAGAATTTTTAAAAATGAACAAAGCCTTCAAGAAGTATAGGATTATGTAACATAACCAAACACGCGAGTCATAGGTATTTCTGAGGTAGAAGAAAAACTTTAAAGTATGGAAAACTTGTTTGAGGAAAACTTCCTTAGTCTTGCTAGAGATTTAGACATCTAGATGTAAGGCTCAGAGAACTCCAGGAAGATACACTGCAACATATAGTCAGAACATCTAAAATCAATGTGAGGGGAAAAAAATCCTAAAATCCACAAGCGGAAAGTCAAATCACCAATAAAAGTCCCATCAGACTAACAGCGGTCTTCTCAGCAGAAACTTTACAAGCAAGAAGAGATAGGAGTCTTGTTTTCAGACTTCTTAAAGAAAAAAATTGTCAAACACAAGTTCTGGACCCATAAATGAAGGAGAATTAAAGAATTAAAAGTCTCTCCCAGACAAGCAAACGCTAAAGGAATTTGTGACCACTAGACTGTCCCTTCAAGAAACGCTCAAAGGTGTTCTAAACATGCAAATGAAAGATCAATACCATCATAAAAATATACTAAAGTATAAAACTCACAGATCTTATAAAACAATTACACAATTGACTACAAAGCAACTAGGTAGCAATATTATGATAGAAATAAAATCCCACGTATCAATGTATCAATATTAACCTTGAATATAAATGGATTAAATGCTCCACTTAAAAGATACAGATTAGTGGAATGGATTTAAAGGGAAAAAAAATGTTCAACTATATGCAGCTTACAAGAAACCCACCTAACTGATAAAGACACTGACAGGCTCAAGGTAAAGAGATGAAAAAAAAAAATTCTACAAAATGGAAACCAAAAGTAGGTAGAAGTAGCTATGCATATATCAGATAAAACAGACATTAAATCACTAGCAGTTTTTTTTTACAAAGGCAAAGAAAGTCATATATAATGATAAAGGGATCAATTCCACAAGAAGATAAAACAATCCTAAATGTATGCACCCAACACAGAAGCACCCAAATTCCTAAAACAAGTAGTACTAGACCCAAGAAAAGGGATAAGACAGCAATAGTGGGGGACTTCAATATCCCACCGACAGTACTGAGACAGAAAAATCAACAAAGAAACACTGGACTTAAATTGAACTGTAGACCAAATGGACATACCATTTACAGAATATTCTACCCAACAACAACAGAAAATACATTTTTTCTCATCAGCACACCGAACATTTTCCAAGATAGACCATATGTTAGGCAACAAAACAAGTCTCAATAATTTTTTTAAAACATAAATCATATCAAGTATCTCCCTGGACCACAATGGAATAAAACTGGAAATCAATTCCAAGAGAGACTCTCCAAAGTATACAAATACATGGAAATTAAGCAACTTTCTCTCGAATGATATTTGGGTCAATGACAAAATTAAGATGCAAATTTAAAATTTTTTTGAAACGAATGAAAATAAAGACACAACATACCAAAACCTCAGGGATCCAGCAAAATCAGGGAAGTTTATAGCATTAAATGTCTACATCAAAAGGACAGGAAGATCACAAATAACCCCCAAGGAACTAGAAAAGCAAGCGCAAACCAAACGGAAAGCTAGCAGAAGAAAAGAAATTAAAAAGTTCAGAGCAGAACTAAATAAAATCAAGACCAAAAGAAAAAGATTAACAAAACAAAAAGCTGGTTCATTGAAAAGATAAACAAAACAGATACACTGCTAGCCGGGTTAAGAAAAGACGATGATGCCAGAAGCGTGGCTCATGCCTGTAATCCCAGCACTTGGGGAGGCTGAGGCAAAAGGATCACTTGAGCACTCTGTTGTGTAAGCTGGAGTGCAGTGGCATGATCATAGCCACTAAGGAGTTTAAGATCAGCTTAGGCAACATAGCAAGATCCCATCTCTACAAAAAAAAAAAATCAAAAAAATTAGCCAGATGTGGTGGTAGTTCCAGCTACTCAGGAAGATGAGGCAGAAGGATCGCCTGAATCCAGGAGGTCAAAGCTGCAGTAAGCTATGATCATGCCACTGCACTCCAGCTTGGGCAACAGAGTGAGACAACAACTCAAAAATAAAAAACAAAGAAAAGAAGAAGAAAGATTCAAATAAGCATAACCAGAAATAAAAAGAGACATTACAACTGATAACAAAGAAATACAAAAGATCATCAGAGACTACTATAAACATCTCTGTGTTCACAAACCAGAAAACCTAGAGGAAACAGATAAATTCCTAGAAACATACAATCTCTCAAGAGTGAACTAGGAAGAAATAGAAATCCTGAACAGACCAATCATGAGCAGTGAAAACTGAATCAGTAATAATAACAAACAAAAAAAGCTCTCAACAAAAAGAACTCAGAACCATATGGATTCTCAGTCAAATTGTACCAGACATACAAAGAAAAACTGGCACAAATCCTACTGAAATTGTTCCAAAAAACTGAAAAGGATGAAATCCTTCCTTATTCTACGAAGCCAGTATCACCCTGATACCAAAGCCAGGCAAGGACACAACAAAAAAGAACACTTAAGACCAATATCCCTAGTGAACATACATGCAAAAATCCTCAACAAAATACTAGCAAACTGATTCCAACAGCATAGCAAAAAGATAATATACCACTATCAAGTGGCTTTTAGTTCAGAGATGCAAGGATGGCTCAATATATACAAATCAATAAATGTGATTCACCACATAAGCAGAATTTAAAACAGAAACATGATCATCTCAGAAAAAGCTCTTGATAAAATTCAACATCCCTTTCATGATTTAAAAAAAACCCTCAACAGGGCAGGCACGGTGGCTCACACCTGTAATCCCACCACGTTGGGGGGAATCACTTGAGCCCAGAATTCAAGATCAGTCCAGATAATGCAGTGAGACCCTTGTCTCCATTCTTAAATAAAATAAAAAACCCTCAACAAATTAAGCATAGAAGGAACATACCTTGAAATAATAAAAGTCATATATGACAAACCCACAGTCAACATTATACTAAACGGGGAAAAGTTAAAAGCATATAAGAACTGGAACATGACAAGGACGTTCACTTTCACCACTCCTATTCAACATAAAACAGGAAGTCTGAGCCAGAACAATCAGACAAGAAATAAGAGGCATCCACATCAGAAAACAGGAAGTCAAATGATCTGTGTTTGCCGATGATATAATCTCACGCCTAGAAAACCCTAAAGCCTCCTCCAAAAGACTCCCAGATTTGATAAATGAATTCATGAAAGTGTCAGGATACAAAATCAACATACAAAAATCAGTAGCATTTCTATACAATAGTAATAAAGCTGAGAAGCAATCATGAACTCAATCACCTTTTACAATAGCTACAGAAAAATAAAATACCTAGGAATACATTTAACCAAGGAAGTAAAAGATCTCCATAAGGAAAACTACAAAATACTAATGAAAGAAATTCGGTAACACACAAAAAAAGGGAAAACATCCCATTCTTATGGATTGCAAGTATCAATATCGTTAAAATGCCCACACTGCCCAAAGCAATCTACAGAGTTAATACAATTCCTATCAAAACACCAATGTCATTTTTCACAGAATTGGAAAAAAGAAAATCCTAAAAGTCATATGAATTTTTAAAAAGAGCCTTAATAGCCAAAGCAATCCTAAGCAAAAAGAACAATGCTGGAGACATCACATTAGATGACTTCAAATTAAACTACAAAGCTATAGTAACCAAAACAGAAGGTACTGGTATAAAAATAGATACCCAGATCAGTGGAACAGAATAGGGAACCCGGAAATAAATCTACATAACTACAACCAACTGACCATCAACAGTCAACAAAAACACAGGATACCTTATTTAAGAAATGGTGCTGGGAAAACTGGTTAGTCATAGACTCATCTTTCACCATATACAAAAATTAAAATAGATTAGAGATTTAAATGTAAGACTTGAAACTAAGTCGGGCTTGGTGGCTCAGCCTGTAATCCCACGCCCTTTGGGAGGCTGAGGTGAGTGGATTGCCTGAGCCCACGGGTTCGAGACCCGCCTGGGCAGCAAGACCTCATCTTTACAATAAATCAAAAAAACCAGCCAGGCGTAGTAGTACATGCCTGTAATTCCGGCTACTTGGAAGGCTGAGGTGGAAGGATCGCCGGAGCCCAGCAGGTCGAGGCTACAGTGGCGGGAAGCAGCCACTGCACTCCAGTCTGGGCGACAGAGTGAGACTCCAACTCAAAAAAAAAAAAAAAGACGTGAAACTAAAAACTATAGAAGAAAACCTAGGAAATACTTTCCTGGTCACTGGCCTAGGCAAAGAGTTTATGACTAAGATCTCAAAAGCAAATGCAACAAAACCAAAAATAGACTAACGAGACTTAATTAACCTAAAAAACTTCTATACAAGAGAAATAATCAACAGAGTGCACAGACAACCTACAGAATGGGAGAAGATATCTTTAAACCACACATCTGACCAAGGACTAATATTCAGAATCTACAAGGAACTCAACAAGAAATAAACAAATAACCTTATTAAAAAGTGGTGAGCCGGGCTCGGTGGCTCAGCCTGTAATCCCGCGCCTTTGGGAGGCTGAGATGAGTGGATTGCCTGAGCCCGCAGGTTCGAGACCCGCCTGGGCAGCGAGACCTCATCTCTACAATAAGTCAAAAAATCAGCCAGGCGTGGTAGCACATGCCTGTAATTCCGGCTACCTGGAAGGCTGAGGTGGAAGGATCACCGGAGCACAGCAGGTGAAGGCTGCGGTGGCGGGAGCAGCCACTGCACTCCAGTCTGGGCGACAGAGTGAGACTCCAACTCAAAAAAAAAAAGTGGGTGGACCAGGTGTGGTAACTCATGCCTGTAATCCCAGCACTTTGGGAGGCAGAGGCAAGAGGATTACCTGAGCCCAGGGGTTCGAAACCAACCTGAGCAACATGGCAAGACCTAGTCTCTAAAAAAAAAAAAAAATTAGCCAGACGTGGTGGCTTGCATCTGTAGTTCCCTGCTACCTGGTAGGCTGAGGCAGAAGGGTCACCTGAGTCCAGAAGGTTAAGACAGTGGTGGCTGTGAGTGTGCCACTGCACTCCAGCCTGGGTGACATAAGCAGACATTTTTCAAAAGAAGACATACAAATGGCCAACAAGCATATGAAAAAATGGCCAACATCACTAATCATCAGAAAAATGCAAATTAAAACCACAATGAGCCACCATATACCAATCAGAATGGTAATTATTAAAAAATCAAAAAACAACAGATGTTGGCAAAGATGAAGAAAAAAGGGAACACTTATAAACCACTGATAGGAGTGTGAATATACAACCTCTACAGAAAACAGTATTGAGATTTCTCAAAGAACTAATAACAGAACTACCATTTGATGCAGCAATTCCATTACTGAGTATCTATCCAAAGGAAAAGAAATCATTATATCAAAAAGATACCTGTACTTGTATGCTTATCACCATGCTATTCACACTAAAGCAAAGATATGGAATCAACCTAAGGGTCCATCAGCAGAGGACTGGATAAAGATGATGTGGCATGCATATACCACGGAATACAATTGAGCCAAAAAACAGAATGAAATCATGTCATTAGCAGAAACATGCATGGAATTAGAGACCCCATTATCCTCAGTGAAATAACTCAAAAACAGAAAGCCAAATACCACATGTCCTCAATTGTGAATGGGAGTTAAATAATGTGAAGACATGAACACAGAGAGAATAGAATAACAGACATCGGAGACTCAGAAAGGTGGGAGGGTGATGAAGAATGAGAAGTTACTATGCGATATATCCATGAAACAAAACTGCACTTACATCCCCTAAATATACAAAATATATGTATAAAAATAAAACTACAGCTAGATGCAGTGGCTCACACCTGTAATCCCAGCACTTTGGGAGGCCGAGGCAGGAGGATCCCTTGAGTCTAGGAGCCTGAAAACTGTCTAGGTAACATAGCAAGACCTCATCTGTACAAAAAAATAAAAAAATTAGCCGGGCACACTGGCTCATGCCTATAGTCCCAGTCCCTCAGGAGGCTGAGGCGGGAGGAAGTGGAGGCTGCAGTGAGCTATAATCGTGACACTGCATTCCAGCCTGGGTAACAGAATGAGACCCCAACTCAAAAAAAAAAAAAATCGCCAGAGACATCCATGTTTCCAAAGCCAAGGGTGACACACACTGCTTTTCTGTCTGTCTTGCATCCTTCTCCTTTGGGCATATTCTCTTATCCCACCTACTCCATAGAACCCAGGAGGGCTGTCAATCCCCTCGGACTCATCTTCCTCACCAAAGGAAAGGGATCCTGACCCAAAAGGGTCATATGTGGGGGACATGAAATGAACCCTAGGAAAGAAAGGCCTGTACTTTTTTCTCTGAGATTACCAGTCCTCGGGACTATTTAATTTTTAATATAAGCCTAACAAGGCCAGTGACCATCTCTGACTGTGAAGATGCCCTGCCTGAGAATCAGACCCCCACAGAAGAAAGCTGGAAGGGACAAGGAAGTAGGGAGCTGCGCACGAAGGAAATGGGGAGGAGACACAGGGTTTAATAAAATGAGGGAGAGAAGGAAGAGCTGCCTAGAAAACATCTTTCTATATCAGATACACATCTACAGAATTCTCACAATTAACTACACAGTAGCCACTACACGGAAGTAACTTAACTTTAGTTCATATTGGACATTCAAATTCGTATTTTTAACTATTATAAAATATGTATTATAAATATATATAATGATGTATATAAATATATACATATAGCTATACACATAAAGTCATATTTGCAAAATTGAGGAGTCATATTGCCCATTCAATAATATAAAGGTAGTTTTACTTACCCACTGAATGATAGCTGCTTGTCTTCAAGTCGAACATACAAACAGCACTTGATGACCCACACTGGGCAATATTCACATTTCCACAGACATTGATTTTATAAAGTACATTATTTTTGGTATCAACAGCTTCCCATGTGTAACTGGAAAGGAAGAAAAATAACTTGTCACTGTCATTAATTGCCAATTATTAAACTTCTTTCTAGTATTACATTCAAACCACATTAGCTTTAAAATGCCATGAACTAAAAGACATTCTTTAATTGGTCACAAATACTAAAAACACAAGTATGTTAAGTTGCAAAGAAACCAGGGCAGAAACCAGTAAATACCACCTCACTCTGGTTAAGTCCGCTCTGAAGCAACCTCAAGACTCAATGATCATCAAAATATAAAAATCCTACCATTAATTTAAGAATATCAATTCAGATAAATAACTGCTCAAGAATTATGGTGAATATAAAATAGCAATAACCCTTCCAATCACACCAACATGCTGAAAAAAGCCAAAGGATTTTTAACTCTTTATTTTACTGAATAAAAATACTAGTTATGGCATGAAAGACAGTTCTATTTCTGGTTTTACCTTTTACAGCTACAGTTCAGATCTGAACTGACAAGAAAAAGTTGTACAATGAATCAACTATCTGATTTGAAATCTGAAAGAACATAAGATGGAGTCAGTATACCCAATGAGCAGCCATTTTAACATTGCCTAGATCTGTCATGTTTTTCTAGCAGTTCACTTTAATTTACCCTCTAGTCACTAGCCAAGGACAGAACCGGCTACCCAGAGGTAGCTATTGATAAGTGTATTACAACCCCTTCCCCAGCTTGCTTTGTAAATGCGTTAACCTAATCAGCCATTCGTGACCTTCATGACACAGACCCTATCAACATGGCAACAGCCATGTAACTGGTCCACCCATCTGTCTGCTTAACGTCAGTACCTGTGCTTACCTGTCTCCCTCATCATGACGTGGAACAGGCCACCACTGAGTCACCTTAATGACCTACCCCCATCAAAAGGAAGGTTTAAAATCATTCAACTTCAAGCAGTCATTCAGCATTGCTTTGTTAAACTCAGGTGTGTCCCCTTGGCTCTTTGAGCTATGGCCACCATGTTTCCTAGCTTTGGTCCCCTCCACTACCTTGAGGAAGTGAATCTCCTCTCCCCTCCCTCTCTCTTCCCTCTCCCTTCCTCCTTCCCTCCCTCTCTCTGTTTCTTTCTAATTTACTTTCTAAATAAACTATATTTTCCAATCTAACTTCTGCTCAATTCTTTGTATCGTCTGTGCAGCACCAGATTGCAGACCACCCCCGGCAGGTCTGACCTAACATTTTGGAGGCTCCACTGGGATCTTGTGACCTAACAAAATTTACTTTAGGTTGATTCACTATACCGAGTCCTAAAACTCAATGTCAGGCAAAGTAGATAATGAGTAATTAATTGCTAATGAATCAATCCCTATAGTTAGGACAAAATAGTTGGTTTGCCAGTTCTGTCAAAACAGTCAGTCTTAATTCTTTACTCTTCCTTGGGAGAATGTTTTGTCAATTTTGTAAATGGGGATCATTTCCTCAGCAAGACTAGAAATGGAAGAGAGTGACTAAAAAGTTCCTTACAAAGATAACTTATTAACTTTAATTCATCAGTACTGCTGAAAGGAAAGAAGATAAGTTCAATCCGAATTGGTTACACTAGGTCTGTGCAGGAATTGTGGAGGCCTAGAGTAAGACCACTCATGTCTGTATAACTGACAGAGCTTAACCACCTAACATAATACCCCTAACGACACAGAGCACTCCCCGACCAGAACCACCTCCCCATACAAAGCACTCCCGCTATTAGAACCACCTCCCCAAGCTCCAGTCCACTGGGCATCAAGTCATTACTCAGCACAAAACCAGCAAGCAACATCCCCCCCCACCCAACCAGAACTATTTTCAGCCAGGAAGGAGCCACAACAGCCCTGCAGGGGTCAATGGCAGACAAGGTGCCAAGCTCTCCCCTAAATGTAGGTCTGGGGGTCCACCTGCCAAGAAGCTAAAGGAGGCAAGCACATACAGGCGAGCAGAGTGGCCTCGAATTTCAGATGGTCATGATACTGCCATAAACCTGAAAAACAGGCTGGTGTGCTGGTCATGATACTGCCACAAACCTGAAAAACAGGCTGGTGTGCTTGTGACAGCCTTGGGTGTTACTAACTACTGAGCTTGGCTTCTTTATCAGGACCATGTCAGCTCTTAAAGAGTCAGGTTGACTAAGGAACAGAACATAACCCAGGTATTTCCAGGCACAGAGAAAGCCATCAGGAAAGACTTCTTTCCCTTGCTCTCCATGAACCTCCATCCATTTGTTTCCCAGGAATTTCCTAAGTGTACTTACTGTAGGAGGCACAGGGGAGCAGGCAATGAAAAGAACAGAGTCAGCCGGGCTCGGTGGCTCAGCCTGTAATCCCGCGCCTTTGGGAGGCTGAGGTGAGTGGATTGCCTGAGCCCGCGGGTTCGAGAACCGCTGGGCAACTTGGCGAGACCTCATCTCTACAATAAATCAAAAATCAGCCAGGCGTGGTAGTGTGTGCCTGTAATTCCGGCTACTCGGAAGGCTGAGGCGGAAGAATCACCGGAGCCCAGCAGGTCGAGGCTGCGGTGGCCGGGAGCGGCCACTGTACTCCAGTCTGGGTGACAGAGTGAGACTCCAACTCAAAAAAAAAGAACAGAGTCCCTGCCCTCTTGAAGCATATATTCCAGGGAGGGGAACAGAAGGTAAATAAGCAGACAAATACACAGGATAAGCCCCCCCTACGAACACATGCTCTGATGAAAACAAAACAGCATAATGTGACAGGAAATGACTGAGTAGTTACTGCAAACTGAGAAGTCTTCTAAGATGGCATGTGCCCTGAGATGTGAATGACAAAGAGGAACAACCCTGGGAGAAATGTGGCAGCAAGCATATTCTAAGCAGACAGACCAGACAGACTGCAAGGTCCTTAGGTGGGAGTGGACCTGGCACATGCAGGGGGCAGAGAAGCAGGGCAGAAGCAGAGCAGGTGAGGTCAAGGAGATGGAGGACCAGCCATACAGGGACCCTGTGGGATAGGGGCAGTGGTGGTGATGTTATAATTGAAGCAAAGGAAGGCCACTCAAGACACTATGAACCGTCCTTAAAATTGTAAGCTCGTGTTTTTATTTGCAGAGTAAGAGTAAAACTTTTCTACTATTAATTTGGGTTAATTCAGGAACAATGCTCTTTTTCAGGAGCCCTGACGAAGCTCTTCCAGGATCACCAGCAAGCAAACATAAGACGGTGGCAGTGACATCATGAAATTATTTCACAATCCCACGAATATGATAGCGGTGCATGAAGGCGGCATTGCAAATGAGTCAGCTGGCAGAAATCAATGTAAAGAGATCCACGTAAGACCTAAAATACTACACTTTTCTTAAAAACAGATAACCACTACTGCTTTTGCAAAAGTGATATTTACCAAATGTAAATGTAAAGAGTATGTGTTTGGGAAGCAGAAAAGAGATGAAAAAGTAAAACAAGGGATATTGTCTGAGTATCTGGAAATCAGGGTTTCTAGAAAGAAAAATGTTCCACCATTCAATTCTATTCCCTACTTGCATATCATGTTTTTTTGGTCAAGATTTATCCAAATGTAAGTGGGTTGAGTATAAGGTACCTGAACACTAACTTTTTTCAGGGGGTTGATTTAACCACTTAGCATGGGGCAGCCCTCCTCCAATTTTGCAAAACCTTCAATGCCACTCCAAACCCATAGGCAGCACTTGGGCAAAGGCACGGACATCTTAGAGCTCTAGTCATATCACTCCATAATGAAGGGGAGGTCACAGCAGGCTTCTAAACAATACTACCAAGGCATGTGCAAGCTGCCAGCACTTGAAGCATTCTGAATTCTGATTCCAATGGACATTATGCCTGCCTTAAAACAAACTAATGTGCCTACTGTCTAGTATCATTAGGAACTCAGGGACCATCATTCAGTGGAGAAAAATCTCTCTAAAAACTCATGAAGCATATTCCAAAAACTATTATGTACTCTGGTATGCACTCTGGTTAAATTATCTTCTAAATATGCTTTCACTAGTGGTAAGTTTTTCCTAAAGACTATTTCATAATAAACTTGCAAGTCATATAAATATCTGATAGCAATTTTTAAGAAAATACAAGTTTGAAACTAAATGAGTCTAAATTTCCAGATTAAAGGCCAAGTCACAAGAATTGCCTAGGCTAAAATCATTCTTAAAATTAAACTGATGCTAAAGTTCATCATATTATAAAATCTGCGAATGGTTTCAGAAGCCATAAAAGTATCACAGGCTAAATAAAATGTAATGATATCCTTGAGGAATAATAGACTGTTGTCTGAAAGTCTGTTAACTAAAAAATTCTCTACCTGAAGCAAGTTAGTTCATACAGTCAAAATTAGGAAACTATTCCCCAACAGTACGGCTCATTTAACAGCCAGGCAAGTGAGACCATTCAGCTGAGATCCCCAAAAAAAGCCTACATTCTAGACTAAGTCATTTGAACTTACACAAGTAAAGATTTAAGAAAAAAGCAGACAGAAAAAAATGAATCATCATATTAAACCAAAGAGGAAACTAAGTTGCAATATTAAGAGCTTAAATTTTAGCAGGAAACAGCCTCTGGAAGAAAACACCTGCAAGCTGTGTGGAAAGGCAGTCTTCGCTAAAAGCACACACCAAAGAACGTTTCAAATATATCTGCCATTGCAAGGAGCTTCCGAGCAGGATAGGCAAGAAACCCAGTGGGCATTTTCTTGAAACTCTTAGCACTCCTGTGTCAGTCTTCTAGGAAGCCAGCGGGACACAAGAAGATGGGGCAAGGAGAACAGCAGAGGCCTGGGGAAGCAGCTTGTCAACCAGAGGCATCACCCAGAATCCCACCCACACTCCCAACCATGCACAATCCAGGCAATACCCTCAAAGGGGGCAGCTAATTTCGGTTAGAATTGCTCTTCCGGATACAAAACTATCCGTGCAAGAACCTTGGTTTTGAACCAAGAACAAGCAAGAGCAAGCAAAATCCTTGCTGTTCTACCTCATTTTTCAGAGTGTAAAGCATGTTTAGTTGATGATCTCTCTCCTACTCTCAAAAATCCAAATTCAGCCAGGAATAGTGGCTCACATGTATAGCCTCAGCTACTAAGGAGACTGAGGAAGTTCGAGGTTGCAGTGAGCTGTGATCATGCCACTGCACTCCAGCCTGGACAACAGAACGAGAACCCATGCCTTTTTAAAAAAAAACTCCCTTGCCGGGCTCGGTGGCTCAGCCTATAATCCCGCGCCTTTGGGAGGCTGAGGTGAGTGGATTCCCTGAGCCCGCGGGTTCGAGACCCGCCTGGGCAGCGAGACCTCATCTCTACAATAAATCAAAAATCAGCCAGGCGTGGTAGCGCATGCCTGTAATTCTGGCTACTTGGAAGACTGAGGTGGAAGGATCGCTGGAGCCCAGCAGGTCGAGGCTGTGGTGGCCGGGAGCGGCCACTGCACTCCAGTCTGGGTGACAGAGTGAGACTCCAACTCAAAAAAAAAAAAACTCCCAAAACAACCCTGATAATTGTAGACACACACAAGCCCCAGTAACTCCCCCAGACCAGCATGCTCCCCTGCTGATTCAACAGCTCCGGCACCAGCTGGACGGTACTTCATACAACGCAGTGGTAGCATTTTCTGAGGTGTCTGTTATCCCCAGTTACACCATCACTCTGGAACAGTAATGCCCTCCCTTCCAGAGCAACAACTGACAGATGCAAAATTAATATTTGCTGAAGGTTTAAGAAGGAAACCTGCCAGAGGACTAAGAATGGATCACAGCACAATGCACCCACAGGGCTCACACCTGAGCTGAATCTGCCCCAGCATCTGACGGCATCAGCCAACCCTCCCAAGCTCCTCAGCTCTGGAGCCAAAGACCCCAAGACTTAGAAAGATCAAGACCTTGCCCAACATCACACACAAAGCCAGGAATAAACCCAAGTCGGTCTGAGACCCAAGGGCAAGTGCTTAACCACTAAGGTAAGCTGCCTCATTTTCTGCTTAAAGAAATGTTTTTAACTGTTCAGAAAATATTTAGTTTCAATTACAACATGGAAGCTAACAAAACATTTCACAAAACTTTAGAGTTTAAATCTTGTCACAATAAATGCCATTAAAACGACAGTTTCTATATGGCACGGAGATTTCCAAGTTCCTATTATACTACGCTGCCAACCATCTACAGTACAATTTGATTCAACAAAATGCTAATTTACAGAAAAAGTAAAGTCATCCTTTTACAGCTCCTTGTCATAAGGGACACAGTATTCCCCCAGTTACAGCCCAAGACCCCCAGTGGATGCCTAAACAATAAGTATTTGTGTATCAAAACATAGAAAAGACACAACAAAAAAATATGAAAGGTTGTTTCTGAGAATATTACCAAACCCTATAGATAACATGTTTTTCCTATATATACTTACCTCTGATAAAATTTGATTTATAAATTTAGCACAGCCGGGTTCGGTGGCTCAGCCTGTAATCCCAGCACTTTGGGAGGCTGAGGTGAGTGGATTGCCTGAGCCCACGGGTTCAAGACCCGCCTGGGCAACTTGGTGAGACCTCATCTCTACAATAAAATCAAAAATTAGCTGGACGTGGTAGCGCGCGCCTGTAGTTCCAGCTAATTGGAAGCCTGAGGCAGAAGGATCGCCGGCGCCCAGCAGGTCGAGGCTGCAGTGGCTGGGAGCGGCCACTGCACTCCAATCTGGGTGACAGAGTGAGACTCCAACTCAAAAAATTAATTAATTAATTAAGCACAATAATAAATTCTTGTTATAATTGTTCTAATAAAAACAGAACAACTATAACAATATAACTGTAATAAAAATTACGTGAATGTGGTATCTCTCTCAAAATATCGTAATATTTTCCAACCATGGGTGATCACAGGTAACTGAAACCACAGAAAGCGAAACTGTGGATTGAGGGTACTACGGGGACTCGTGTACATCACTCACTACTTAGTGATGGAGAAACATTATGAGATATTAGTCATTAGGCTATTTTGTCATGTGAGCATCACAGCATGTACTTGCACAAACCTAGAAGGTCTACCCCACTAAACACCTAGAATAGAGGGTACAGCCTATGGTTCCTAGACTACACATCTGCACACATGTGACTACTGAATACTGCAGGCAACTGTAATAAACAGTAAGTATTTGTGTATCTAAACATAGAAAAGATACAGTAAAAATACACTATGAAGGTTTTTTTTTTTTAAAGTTACACGTGTATAGGGCACTTACCATGAATTGTGCCTCCAGACTGGAAGTTGCTCTGGGTGAGTCAGAGAGTGAGTTGGGAGTGAGAGTGAAGACCCAGGACATCACTGCACTTTTACACGACTAGCAACACAGGAGGTTTCTTTACACCAGCATCACCACAAACATATGAGTAATGTGTTGTGCTACAGCATTACAACTACGGTAGTACAATGGCTACGATATCACCAAGTGATCAAAACTCTTCAGCCCCATCATCTTATGGGACCACCATCATTTCTGCAATCTGTCATTGACCCAAGAGTCATGATGCCGTGCATGGCAGTATTTGTAGAAATTCCCTTCTCATTTTTAATGTCCTGATTCTCACAGATAACTACTTGGACGTTAAAAGTGAATTTGAGTCGTTGAACCAATCTGAGGGTGGCCTCTAAGAAACTGCTTGAGGATTCACACTGCACCATGTCAGGCTGATCAAGAGATCATATGCTTTTCCCAGCTCAAGTTCTTCCCCAAGTTGTAAACTTCTGCTACTCTATACTCCAGCCATCCAGTTCCGCTTTCCCTTTTGCACAATTTGAATTGCCAAACACATGGGCATCGCCTGCCACAACCTCTCTTTCCACACCCAACTGGTTTCCATGGAAATAATATCTATTCCCACTGGCTACATCAGCCTCACTATTTGTATCCCAGCTAGTTGTGAACTCACTAAGAAGGAACAAATCTACTTCATCTTCCTCATCTCAGACATCTTCCTCATCTCAGACTCCCAGTCTCTTTTAAACTGACTACTTAGCTCAGCAGAGAGTCCAAGAGTAAGAGTCACGTAGCTCAGATACATCCTACCATCAAACCATCAGGTCCAACAGGAAATGGAGAGCAGATGTCACAAACAAGACAAAGGGCTTTAGAAGATCTCTGTTTTGTTTTGTTTTGTTTTTGAGTTGGAGTCTCACTCTATCACCCAGGCTGGAGTGCAGTGGCATGCTCATGGCCACCACAGCCTTGACCTGCTGGGCTCAGGTGATGCTTCCATCTCATCCTTCCAAGTAGCTGGAACTATAGGCACACGCCACCCCACTTGGCTAATTTTTTAATATATTGTAGAGATGAGATCTTGCCAAATTCCCCAGGCTGGTTTTGAACCCATAGGCTCAGGCAATCCTCTCACCTTGGCCTCCCAAAGTGCTGCGATTGTACATGTGCACCACCACACCCAGCCAAGATCTCTGATTTTAAAGTGAATTCTGTGGTTGAAGCATATCCTGTGCCCATAGACATGGGCAATTAATTTAACCATATAAACTAAGCACACAGTCTGGATCCCTCCCTTACTATTTCACTCCTGCCTATAATCTCACTGCTTCTGCTGAAACTATCTTGGAGAACTGCAGTCAGTCCATGTCTGTTCAGTAGCACAGAGGCTCCATTTTAACCTCATTTGGTTTAAATTTCATAATATCCTGAAAGGTGTTGGCAGATTACCAATTAGAAGGAAGCACACAAGTAACAGACTGTCAGCCAACCCGGAGACAGGAAGGTGTTTCTCCTTTCCTAATACTGCTCCAGGTAGCGCCACATTTCAAAGCCATCTTGGTCAAGATTAAACCAACTAAGGGGCAGCAACGAAGAGGCAAATCTAACCAGCCAACAGCACTGCCTAGAGTGCAGAAAGCTTAATAAGGAGAAATGCACAGCCACTTCGATGGACTGAGTTCTAAATGTCTGCCCAAGAAAAAATTCTAAAGAAGTCATAAGGACACAGCTGTACAATATTTTGAAACTATCTGACATTGGTATCTCAATGTGACACCTCTCAAAGCTTTCACAAATGTCATCATTGCCTACAAAACTGTAATAACTGGCAAGATGTAATGTGGAGTTCTTTTATTTTTAAAATAGCTATCATCTAAAATAAAGTGTGTAAAATTCTATGGTCAAAATGGTATGCCCAATCTCTCACAGAAAAAAAAAAATCTTAGAAAACTAGGTCATTCCCTCCAACACAAAACATCTCCATGAACTATCCTTCTGTCTCTTTCTCATGTATTGCTACATGTCCACACTCCTGAAATACATTTTAGTTCCCTCCCTCCCTCCCTGAGAGTCTTGGAGTTACGGTAACGGTCATGTAGCTATTAAACATTTTATTACTGGCCTACAATTATCAGCATATAAAGCAGGACAGAGGTACAATGAAACCAGCAATAAAATTAGTAAGCTTGTATGAATCTGTAATTTGGTTTCTTTTAAAAAAAAAAAAAAGTTGGTGATATACAAGCTAAATTCACATAAAAGATACAGCACACAGTCACTAACTAGAGAGATGTTTTTCTGAATCTACAGCAAGCAACAAATCTAACACTTTTAGAGACAAAGGGAATGTGAAGTCTTTCCAACCCAAACATCCAAAAAAGATTTTCCTTCTTTTGGCGTGCATCTAAGTCCTCTAACAGAATATTCAAGAAATCATTTGGTTCAACGCTGCCCCTTACGAGACACTGTCTCAGCTCACACATCCAGCCCACTAACCTTCAGAAAAACCGACCAGTCTCCTAAACTAAGAAGGGGGGGGGGTTAGAGAAGAAGAGTGAGGAAGGAGGCAGGGTTCCCACCATGGACATTTGCAACAAAATGTCAGAAGCAGAATATAACCACTGTTGTCAACAACTTCTGCTACTGACACTAAGAGAAACAATCTGATTTGGCATGATGACTCCGAGCCCTGATCTGAAGGCCAGGGGAACACATGAGTTTGACACAGCGTGGCCAGAGCTTATACAGGAAGTACTTCACTTCCTATTCTAACAAAGCCACAAAGCTGTGGATAAAGATGCAGGGCCTGCAAAAAAAAAATAAATAATAAAGAGGAGCATGGAAGTGCCAGCCATCAGTCTTTGGTTTTGCCTGATAGTTATGCAGGGTCTGGAAGGAAGCCGGCTAGATAGAGAAGGATCTGGCTGAAAGCCTTAAGTCAAACATGCCATCTAAGTCAGCCTCAGAGCTGAAGGTACCAGGGCAGGCAACGGGGGCTCAACAATGCTTTTAAAGCCAGCCTCCTGAGTGAGTTTAACAGAAGTATTGGGAACACAGAGGGAGGTGAGCTTCCCCCGGCAAGATGCCAGGAACAACCCTCGGCGGATCCTGTCCCAGTGTGCTGACCGACAGGCTGTGTGAGACACACAATCTCTCCCAACCCAACTTCCTCATCTTCAAAACTGAGCTAACTACAAGGTCACTGTGAGGGGGAAAAAAACGAGACCAAGAACACAGAGCTTTTGAGAGAGAGTATGATCTAAGGCTTTCATTTGGGTCGACAGAAAGATTCCGACTGCTTAAAAATTAACTTTACAAAAAAATGGCTAAGTTGGCTTGGGGCCTCCCAAAGCAGTGTCACATGAAACTGGCGAAAAAATGGGGAGGGGAGAGCGGGTAGACTCTTGTTCCCAGCCCTCTCCATGGAGCTGATGGGGCTGGGCTTCTACACAGAAGGTCAGGGAGGCTGAGGTGCGGCGGACATGAGATCAGCTGCCTTCTCATGACAGGCCAGCAACTCTGGGCCTGCCCCAACTCTGGGTCATGTAGTCACTAGGAGCACCCAGAACAGAGCCCTGATGAGTCTGAAACATCTGAAGCAGGGGAAGACAGGACACAATGTTGCTGGTGAGGCTTCACTGCAAGGCAAGGCAGGGCATTGTGGATTGGTGACTAGAGGCAAGTTGGAAAGTGCTGCCCACGACACAAAGTACCAAAACAACATGGCCTGGCCTCCCTCTGCTATCCTTGGTACAGGATGCAGGCCAGTATTTCAACCCTACACCCTGTTCTGTGGCAACTGTTTAAAAGTCAGAGTCATTGTCTGGACATCCTCATACTTTGTTCCTCACATGTATAAAGAAGAGCTGGACACAGGCTAACTTCCTTCTTCACTTTATGGATGCCTAAGTTTATCTGCCTTTAGAGTTAATCCAGCCCACGGCACAGAACACAAACCCTGCCCTGTCACCAATGTCCCAGAAAACCCTCCCAGACTCAGAGCCCTCTGGAATGCCCTAAGTACAAGGAAGGGCAGCCTTTCTAACTTGTGAGCCAGTTGGCTGGTCCATGAAGCTAATGAGGTCACCATCAGGTGCTAGCTCTTCACAAAGGCTAATTAGGTGGGCACAGAAGAAAAGTCCTCCTTTGAAGATACTGGGGTCAAATGCTGGATCAGCACATACAGATCAGCAAAACCTACCACCCAGCTGGGGAAAAGGAAAAACACACACAGCATGTTCCTTGAGAGTCAGATCTCACCTTTATGCATTCATGAGGGGAACAGCATTGTGTCCCCTAATCCAAGCACAAAGGACACACCTCTGAGCAAGGACATGCCTGGCACTCACACGCCATCATCTAAGAAGTCTCACTCAATCTTAGCCAACACTCAAGGTCAGCGCTGCCCATCCTCCCTTTGACAGCCTATTGAGGTCGCTGACCTTGCCTCTAGTCACCAATCCACAAGGTGGCCAAGCCAGTGTTTGAAACAGGCCTGTCTTGCTCCAGAGCATACGCTACCTCCACGCTAAAAAAACGCCACTAGCTTAAAGGCAACTTGAGAAAAAGCAGCTGTCTACTAACTGCAGCCCGTCACTGAGGCAATCAGAACTTCATCATTCCCATCAACCTCCTGAAAACCTCAAGGGCTCTGGGCTTCTGGGGTAAGAGAAAAAGTCCCACAGCCTCTGGGACCTGGCACCCAGGGAGCCCTCTGCCATCTCTCCAAGCCCCTTCCTCCATTCCGCCAGGGCTCAGGCACAGCCAGCCACACTGGTCCCTTGAGTTTCTCAAACTCATAAGGCATGTTCCCTGCCGGGGCATCTAACATGAGGGTCCCTCAGCCTAGGTACATGGTCCCCCTCTCACTTCTGGCATCTTACAGGAAGACAAGGTGACAGTGAACTCTATGTTAAAACAGCCCCTCCCGTAGGGCCCCACCACCCTACCCAGCCTGCCAGTTCCCCTTCTCTCCCTCAATGTGTCAAGCAGTCAAGGTCCACCAAGCAATGAACTCACACCGCCTTCCCTAAAGGGTCAACTTTAAAAAGACAGATGTGTTGGCCTTTCACTTTGCCAACTGACGCTCCTAGAGCAGACACCAGGTGGAGGGAGGGAGCCTCAGGGGAACCATGAGGGTGACTCACTGGAATCGCACCCTTCTCACTTCTAGGAAACCTACTTCCTTAGCACTTCTATTCTGGTGGCTTGGCATTCTAGGGGCGGGGAGGAGCGATTGTTGAGTGTTTTTCTGTTTGATTTAAGTACAAAACAACTGTTTTTAAATGTATAACTGACGTGGAATGAAGATCGTCTTGCAGATGGTACCAAATTAATTTCACACACAAGTTCCAGTGGTCAGCCTGCTCCTACATGAACTCTCAGAGCCAGGTGGGCACACTTCAGTACAGCACACAGGCGGGTATGAGCAACACTGACAGCTCTGATTGAAAAGACATCTCCTGAACAGCCCCCGGAGGCCACCACCAACAGGCAACCGAAATTGCAAAGGCCAGTTTTCACTGTTACACGTCCCTCCTAAATAAATCTTCCACCGTCTTTCTCATCTCCTACAACTTTCTGCTATGAAGGATAATACTTGTAGGAATCTGCTCCCTCCTCCTGAGAACTTGCCCTCCAAGTGTTTACTGAACAATGGCTGTCCTCAGGGGATCTAAACAAAAGGAAAAAGCACAGTCTCACCAAAGGTCTCCAGCTGACTCCTAGGGCACGTTTCCTGCTCAGAGGAGCTAGAGGGCCTGGGATTCCCTTCCCTCTGAAGGATTCACAGGAACGTGCCCCTCTGCACTAGCTGACACAAAGACAAAAATAGGCACAGGACTTTTACACTGGGCATCTCAAAACCCTGGCCAGAAGCAGTTGGGTTTGTTTTAAGTTGGACAGTAAGGTGGAGTTTGCAAAGTACTTTCACATCCATCCCACTGGCCTGCATTCTCCTTCCCTATTCCTACCTACAACAGACACCCTGGGACCCAGCTCCTGTTCCACCAACCTCCTAGGCAGCCTGAGAAGGTCTAAGTGAGGGCAGGAGCTCCCTGACTCTGACACCTGTGCAGAAGTCACTGGGACTTCCTGCTGCCTGCAAGAGATAAACGAGGAGGCTCTCTTCTTGCCCTGGATGGCGCAACTGCTGCAACTCTCTGGCTCCCAGCCTCCGAGGAAGCCACCACAGCAAGGAGGGTGGAGCAGGAAAGGATGAGGACCCACCCCAACGTATGGCCCCTGGCACCCACCCAGACCCCGCACCTCCCATCAAGCTCCTCGTTGTTCAAGGAAATCTGATTTGAGAAGGAATCCTGAAAGCTACATACTTCAGAACTTGGGATGCAAAATGGACCTGGAGACTCATGTACTCCAGTGGTTTTAAAATGGTTTTAAACAGCGGCAACCTTTCTTCCTCAGAAGAAATCTTATATGGAGTGCCAGTGTATGAAATAGGTGAAGAAGAAATGCTCTCTGGCTGAGGCAGAAACCCTAAGATACTGATCATGGAGAACACTGGGATGCCAAGTAAGAGGCTAGAAAATAGATCACTGGTCTAACGCAGCATCACCAGCTTACAGATAAAGCAACAACTACCACAGCACTGATGGCCACCAGGGAAGCACCAGGCATTCCGAAGTATTCCAATTCCCACACCTCGCCCAAACCCTGATTGGACACACCAGGAAAGCAAGACCTCAGAAGGTCTGGAACTTGCCTATGAAGGGAGGAGTCTGGATTCAAAACCAGGACAGTGACTTCCAAAATGAACTCCCACCTCTCTTGAGGAGGAAAATGAGATCCAGAGAAAAGTGGACTGATGCAGCCAACTCAATAGTCCCCATCTCCTGTCTCAGGCCACACACTGCCAACAGCAATCAATAGAGGCTTAGCAGCTGTCTCCTGGCAGGACCAGTGCTTGGGGGTGATACTTAAGGGTAGAAAGGACCTCAGACTCGAAGACCAGACCACACCCTGTTCATCCCCCAGTCTCCCCAAAAACAAGTATAGCCAGGTTCTAACAACTGCTCCCAGCCCTACCCTGTGCAGCTGCACACACAGAGGTCACAAATGGCCGGATGGAGCTTTAGAGCATGGAGCACGATCAAGAACCGGTAGTTACGGGCAGGGCACCAGCACCAAGAAAACCAGGCAACAAACTCACACCAAATACACTGGGTCCCAACAGAGAGCTAACAGAGAAACCCAGGCAGAACTTTAAAATACTTCAGGCCAGGCACAGTGGTTCACACCTATAATCCCAGCAATTTGGGAGGCTGAGGTAAGAGGACTGCCTGAGCCCATGGGTTTAAGACCAGCCTGGGCAACTTGGTGAGACCTCATCTCTATAATAAATCAAAAAATTAGCCAGGGGTGGTGGCGCGTGCCTGTGGTTTCAGCTACTTGGAAGGCTGAGGCAGAAGGATCACCTAAGCCCACCAGGTCGAGGCTGCAGTGGCCATGAGCATGCCACTGCATTCCAGCCTGGGCGACAGAGTGAGACTCCAACTCAAAAAAAGAAAAAATCTTCAGAGGAATGATGAAAGTGCAGTAGGACAGACAGCCTTGACTATGCTCAACCGGAGATTTTACTGAAACAAAAGACAAGAGAGCAGTTGAAGAGCACACGAATGCCGGGAGAATCAGAAAGCTGAGAGACAGGAAAAAGACATTCTTCTACATACAGCCCTGTCCAAAGTGATGGCCAGATACAGAGAACAAAAGCAACAGACAAATCAAGTAGAACAAAAAATAGGAAGAAAAAAGGCTGAACAGTGCAATGAGTAACTCGGGTCTAAACAGAGAACATTTTTCCAAACATGCAGTACCCTCCCAACTTGACTAGGTGTTAGGCCACAAGAGAAATGTCAATACATTCCGCCTCACTTACTGGCCACAATGGGAAAAAATTAAAAACCCAAAAGTCCATTTCTCTAAAAAAAAAAGTCTAAAAATTTAGTGGGTCCAGGAAGTTGAAACAGATAGAACTTCTGAGTACAAAAAGATATAGAATTGAAAGTTGAAAAAAACCATGTATCAGAACCTTTAAGAGAGGGATGGTACTAGGGGCCCAGGAGGTTTTAAATACACTTAAATATGCAAAATGATTTCAAAGAAAAGATCTAAACATTCAATTCAAACTAGAAACAGAAAAGTAAGGGAGAAGTTACCAACAGGGAGCCAAAATTAATAAAACTGAAAATAATTGATGGCAGAAAAGCTGAACAAAACAAAACACTAGTTGCTTTGAAGAGACTAAAAAAAAGTCAAATAAAGCTTTAGCAAATTAAGGGGGAAAGTAGACAAGTAAAAAAATCAGGAATTTTAAAAATTTGCCTACAGAAACAGAGTATCAAAAATACAAGAGTAGCATGCCACATATTTATATTGGAATACATAATTAAAATGACTATTTTCTAGGAAAATAGAGGGTACCAAAACTGGATCAAGAAAAAGCAGAAAATCTGAACAAAATAGATAAAGCTGAAACCATAATCAAAGCTTCTCCCCATTATACTCCAGCTCCCCAAAGGCACCAGGGCCAGAGAGTTGTACTGGTGAGTTCTACCAAAATTTAAGGAACAGAAAATGTCCATCTTATACGAAAACTGTTCTGCCACATACAAAAATGCTAAAAGCTGACTAGTTCCTTCCACAAAGCAGACATATTTTAGATAACAAAGTCAGTCAAGAACAGAACAGCAAAGTGTAGCCCAACTCACTTAATAACACAACTGTAAGCATGTTACATAAACTTAGTAAGTAGAACTAGATATATTCATGGAAAAAAATAAGCTTTCATCCTTCACATCTGTGGTGTTGTTATGCATACGCATGTACAAACACATACACACAGGTTTTCCTCTGGCTCCTGGCTAGTAACTACCATAGCTCTGGTGATAATCTTGTTAGAACAGCAGGCCTCAGGGGCAGGTCTCAGGACATAGAATCTCTCCCACTTTCTCCTGCCCTCCTTTTACCTGCCCCAAGGTAGGACTCTAATTCCCCACTCCCTTTCTGATTCTGGGTCTTAAGATCCTCCCTCCCTATACCCTGAGGGGAGAAATGCTGACCTCGCCAAGCTGTCATAAATACCCAAGATGAGTTTCCAGAGTACTGAACTCAGGGATGAACTTCCGGACCACTGAACTCAGGGCACAGGGGCTCTGTGCCTCTTCCTCCATACCACCTACACATCTCTTCATCTAGATCCTTTGTAATATCCTTTTGTAATAAGCCAGTAAATGTAGTAGTGTTTCCCTGAGTTCTGTGAGTTGCTCTAGCATATTAATTGAACCCAAAGAGGGAGTCATGGGAACCAATCATTCAAAAGTTCCCTGAGGCCCAGACATGCAACTGGTGTCCGAAGTGAGGGCAGTCTTGGAGATCTGACACTACTGCCAGGTAGACAGTGTTAGGATGGAATTGGAGGGAACCCAGCTGGCGTCCGCTGCTTGGTGTGTGGGAAAAACCTCCACACCTTCAATCACAGACGTCTTCTGTGCTGATTATTGTAGTGGTGTGAGGGAAGAAGAAAAACATGATTTGAGAGTCTTCCTGAAGCAATATCATACATAAAAAATTTTAAAAATTTATCATAAGATTAAACATAGAAATTAAAACATAAAACTTCTAGAAGTAAACATAAAAGAAACTCTTTGTGACTTTGGGGTAGACTAGTGGTTCTCGATCGGGGGGTGATTTTGCATAAACCATTTTTTTTTTAATGGGTAAGTTGGAAACCACCGAATTTAAAAGAATTATCTGTTCTTCAGGGATATCACAAGAAAATGAAAAGGCAAGGCAAAGACTGAAAAAAAATTCAAAGTACATATTACACATGTCTAAGAAATAACTTGTACCCGGACATGAGGAACTTTAAGAGTTATGCACTTTAAGAGTTCCTCATGTCTGGGTACAAGTTATTTCTTAGACATGTGTAGATTTGGAAGGAGAAGATTTGCCCTGCCCTCACCCCCCAAAAAACGTTAAGGGGTAGGGAAGGAAACATGTGATTTTACAAAGACACTACAAAAAATAACCAAATGGCCACTAAGCACTTGATGATGTTCAACATCACTGGGCATTCCAACAGATACAAGAAAAGATGTCCTTTTCTTACTCAACATCATGAGACAGGAGGAAGGTAAAAACTGAAACTGCACTGAGATATCATCACAAACCCACTGGAATGGCTACATTTAATACTGGCAAGACCAGGTATTGACAAGGATGTAGAACAGCTGGAACACTCACACACTGTTGATGGGAATGCAAAATGGTACTAACACTTTGGATTACAGTTGGGCAGATCCCATAAAGTCAAACAGCCACTTCTACCTCCTCATACATCATCCATGAGCCAGCTTCAGCTTCACCAAGAGATCTCTGTGGCTAGGACAATCTAAAGAAGCAAAAGGATAAAACAGCACCTGCAAAGTGCCTAATTTGGGCACTACTCTCTGTCACTAGACTCAGTCCCACAACTCTGTTGAATTCTCTCTGCCCAAGACAATAGTCTATATGCCAAGATCAAACCAGAGAGAACGTCTAAATTATTTTCTTCAACCCTATCTTTCAAAACTCCCTCTCTGTAAAACGTTAATAAAAGATATAAAGCCTAATCCAATATTCTTTTCCTGAGAATCTATCAGGATGCTGTCCTTCACATTAGTGTATGAGGCCTAATATAACCGTTATTAACAATCTTGGGCTCCTACACACACTTATTGTTGAAAGAAGTGCATACAACACACAAGTGGATGTGATCCAGGTTTAACATGTGGCCCAAATTAGGCATGTAAGCATTGCTCCTTTGGAAAAATTGCAGGGGAAAAAATCTCCTTAGAGTCATTAATAAGCCAACCTCAACTCCCAGCTGGCTTCATTACTGTCTTGTCTTCAATATAATAAAAACTTTCCAGCATTTATACCCAAACAATTTGGGAAAAACTTGTCCTGTGTAAATTTTAAAGTATTTAACTACCTAAATCTAGCCAGCACACACTGTTAAAACCTTACTCATTAAGGATCTAGTTAACACCTAATGGAAGGGTAGAGATTTGTGTATTCACATATTTAATGTCTTTTTTTTTTTTTTTTTTTTTGAGTTGGAGTCTCACTCTGTCGCCCAGACTGGAGTGCAGTGGTCGCTCCCCAGCCACCACAGCCTCGACCTGCTGGGCTCAGGCGATCCTTCCGCCTCAGCCTTCCAAGTAGCCAGAATTACAGGCACGCACTACCATGCCCGGCTAGTTTTTGATTTATTGTAGAGATGAGATCTCGCTGCCCAGGCGGGTCTCGAACTCGCGGTTTCAGGCAATTCACTCACCTCAGCCTCCCAAAGGCGCGGGATTACAGGCTGAGCCACCAAGCCCGGCCCTTCTCTCTTTCTTCCTAAAATTTATAAATGCTCAGCTTTTGTTACGATATTGAACCAAAGTCTTCCTGCAGCATTACAATTCTATATTGTTTTACTTTGCTGAAAGCTTTCACAATGATGTCAGAAGGTCTGGTCTTTATTTTAGCACGTTACTATTTTTAAACTTTCTGTTTTTTTCTCCTGTTCGCTCTCATCCTCATTTGGCCTAAATACAAAAAAATAAATATCTAATTTACTCACCAGACTTTGCAAAGTGTATAAAATCCCAAATTGATCTGTAATTGGTTCTGTGCCTGCCTTGAATACCACATTATATCTCAGAAAAATG
>NW_007260517.1:111931-116201 GCF_000164805.1 Carlito syrichta
CCCCAGACGGGTCTCGAACCCGCGGGCTCAGGCAATCCACTCACCTCAGCCTCGCAAAGGCGCGGGATTATAGGCTGAGCCACCGAGCCTGGCTTTAATATGTCATTTTACAAAGTTTAAAGCATTCAATAATAAGTATAGCGACTGGCTAGCTGAGCACATTTTGGTCACTTAGGGTGGTTTTGCAAGGCCTGGCCTCTCTGCCCCACTGACCTTCAGCCACTCCTTCCTGCCCCAGGACTTGTACACAGGCCTGTCACACTGATCTCATGGAACAAGTTCTTTCCACTAGCTTTGTACCAGCATGTCACCTCCCAAAAATCATCTGAGTAAGAATCACTAACCTCTTCCACAGCACAGGGCTCCCCTTGCACCACAATCCACCGGACACTTGAAAAATGTAATACTGTGTCTCTCCAAAAAGCAACCACTTATTTCAAGTGTCGCTTGAAGCCAAATACACTTTGGGAAATTCGCCCTTGTCGTGCCTGCTGTTCAATGCACAACTCACCGAGAGCAGGCCTCTCCACGTGCATGAATGCAGTTAAAGCTGCTGCTGACATAATTCAGTTTCCTTCATCCCTCCCAATAACTAACTGCACCAGGAACTGCATCCCAGTCCGAGTGCTCAGAGCCAAAGGTCACCTCAAAGCTCTGCCCCCAACAGAGGACCCCACGAGGTGCCTAGCAGGCACCCCAAAGCAGGTTCCGACTTCCCTCTTGTTGGTCCTAAAGGATTGCAGATGAACAATGTCCTCTCCAGGTTCTAGAGAGCTGGGCTTCAGTTGGAAAGCTGACTCCCAGGAATTCCACCTTCATCTTTTAGAGACAATGAGAATGTCCTGCTAGAACTCTGTGAAAGCTGTGTGGTATCTGGACACTCCAAAACCTTTGCAAGGATAATGGATTTCTGGGGACTTCCCTAGCCACCACACCACAATGAACAAGACCGTTTTCAATGGAAAACTGTGCTCCACATTTCAAACATTTGAAAGTGATCCTTCTGGCTGGGCACGGTGGCTCACACCTATAATTCCAGCACTTTGGGAGGCCAAGGTGAAAGGACTGCCTGAGCCCACAGGTTTGAAACCAGCCTGGGCAATCTGGCGAGACTTTATCTCCAAATAAATTTTAAAAATTAGCCAGGTACGGTGGAGCATGCCTGTAGTTCCAGCTACTTAAAAGGCTGAGGCAGAAGGATCACCTGAGCCCAGCAGGTCAAGGCTAGGGTGGCCATGAGCATGTCATTACACTCCAGCCTGGGTGACAGAGTGAGACTCCAACTCAAAAAAAAAGAAAAAAGAAAATAAATAAATAAATAAATAAAGTGATCCTTCTGACTTACATTTCAGCAAATGGATGGCCAGGAACAAAATAAAACCATGGCTTAACACACCATGCTTTGGTGATACTTGGTAGAACTTTCCATGCTAGATTTAAAAAAAAAAAAAAGTCAACTCACAGTCCCATTCCTCAGATTCATCCTAGAGTTAAGGAACTTTTAGTCAGTTTTACCTCATGAAAGTACACAGATTACTGAATGTACCCCACCCAAGTAAAGTCTTCAAAAGTATTTGCTGGGCGTGGTAGCTCAAGCCTGTGATCCCAGCACTTTGGGAGGCCAAGGCAAGAGGATTGCCTGAGTCCGGGGATTTGAGACCAGCCTGGGCAACCTGATGAGACCTCATCTCTACAAATAACCAAAAAATTAGCCAGGCGTGGTAGTGTACGCCTGCAGTTCCAGCTACTAGGAAGGCTGAGGCAGAAGGATCACCTGAGCCCAGTGGGTTGATGCTGGGGAGGCCATGAGCAGGATGCCACTGCTCTCCAACCTGGATGACAGAGTGAAACTCCAACTCAAAAAAAAGTATTAAATGAGAGGTATCAATTTAAAACAGTAACAGATAGGAAGACATTTACTCAACACACGTTGGGTTTAAAGCAGAGACTAGGCCGGGTGCAGTGGCTCACACCTATAATCCCAGCACTTTGGGAAGCTGAGGCAAGAGGACTGCTTGAGCCCAGGAATTCAAGACCAGTCTAGGCAACATAGCAAGACCTTGTTTCTACAAAAAAAAAAAAAAGTTAGCTGGGCGTGGTGGCACACACCTGTAGTTCCAGCTACTCAGGAGGCTGAGGTAAAAAGATTGCCTGAACCCAGAAGGTCAAGGCTGCAATGAGCTGTGATGTCACTGCACTCCAGCCTGGATGGCAGAGTGAGACCCCAACTCCAAAATAAAAATAAATATAAAAATAAAGCAGACACTGAGACTGCAAGTGGCTCTGGAGAAATCTACATGTGCAGCTACAAGGTATTAACAGGTAGAGGAAAGACGTGGGTCAAAGCCCACTCCTTGAAGCATGGGAGATTTGCTGCCTAAGGAAATCTCAGAAAACTAAACACACCAACTTTAAAGATAGTCTAAGAATAGAGGCCAGGCATGGTGATTCACACCTGAAATCCAAGCACCTTGGAAGACAAAAGTAGAAGGAATACCTGAGGCCAGAAGTTCAAGACCAACCTGGGCAACATAGCAAGACCCCATCTCTACAAAAAATTTTTAAAATGCATCCAGGCATGGTGGCACACACCTGTAATCCTAGCTACTCAGGAGGCTGCAGTGGGAGCATCACTTGAGCCCAGGTATTCAAGACCAGCCTAGGCAGCACAGCAAGACACAGTCCCTACAAAAAATAAGACTAGAGAGGGCACATCTCATCATACTAACAATGAACATCAGCCTCAGTACACGCTTCAGCATTGGTTAATTTATGACCATATGTGACAGTGGCCAGAAATATGTAACGACACAAAGGCCATTCCTACTGACCAAGAACCCTGGTCCACCTAGAGATGAGGTTAATGAACTCAAGTTCAAGACTCTGGGATGATCAACCTAATGCAAAAGTAAGAGCTCTCTCAAACAGCCACAGAGTTATCAGTCTGCCCTTGAAGCCTACTTTAACCTTAACTGTCAGGAAATAATTTCCGATTTGTTAACAAGACCAAGACTTTAACATCACCAGAACAGCTGAGTTAATTTCTCATGGATATTTTTGGTCACAGCAGCCATTATTCCAAAAAGCCCTCCTTTAAAAGTCAGTCAGTCAAACTTCGTTGATGTTGCCGCCCTTTTCTCCATATCCTGCTAGTTACTAGGGTAACTATGTACCTTAGGGTAGCTAACTGGTCTATAAACTACAGTGCCATAAACTCTCCCTACCTCTGCCCTTCCCCTTCCAAACAAGGAAAAGAAATAAATAATGTGGGCCACTCCAAAGAGTTTCCATGTGAGGTCAGCCTCACTCTCCTTAGAATAATAATTTCTGCAAGTGCTGAACACGGGGGTGCTAATAAAACTATCTTTGATACAAGGGAAAAGTAAGAACCCCATAAATCCTACCACAAACTCCAAGTTCAGCTCAAAGTAGACTCAACTTCAAACTCCATTCTGAAAAGTTACTGGCTATTGCCAAGGGGGAAACTTGACTGTTCAGAAATTTTCATCCTGCTTCCTTTGTATCAGAGTTTAAAAAAATACGTAGAAGCTGCATTTTCCATCACCCTAAACAGTCCAGAAAAGGTTGGTCAAAAAATTCCAAGTTCCCTAGGCCCGGGACTCCTGAACATTGTAGGCCATTAACGGCCCTCGATGGGGCTGATGATTATACAATCATGGTTCCCAGAGCAAAAGACTCCACTGGAATAATCCACCCCGGAGACAATGACATCATGTGAGCAATTAGACAGGAAGTTGGGCTCAGAGAAGTAAAGGGTAAAGTCTTGAAAGCCAATAAAGGATGACCACCCCACAAGCCCCAATCAAGAGGGAAAAAGTAGTAAGTAACCTAACTGCTGAAAAGCTACTTTAAAGAGAAAATGAAAACCCACATGGGGGAAATCAATCAGCACATGAAACCAAAAACACCCAACTCCAAAGCCATTCGCGTGGGCTCCGACTCCCCAGTCAGTCTTTCCACACCAAGGGGCCCCACCAAAGCCCCGCTGATAAAACTTTGATGCAAACGAGCACCAAACAAAGCGCAGCTGTAGTTCTACGTCCTCCAACTTTCCCGGACGCCCCGACGAGAGGGCAGGAGCTGGGCGAGAGGCTGTCCGCAGCATGCCACCCCGACGGGTCTCTCACACAAAGGTACCCCCGACTTAGTGACAGCCACAAGTGGCCGGGTACCGGCTCCGCGAGCCAGCGCCAGGACGGCGCGCCCCCCGCGCCCCTCGCCCGCGCGCACAGGACCCTTCGTCCGTCCT
>NW_007260517.1:116815-126782 GCF_000164805.1 Carlito syrichta
GGAGGCCAGGTGCCCCGCGAGGCCTGCGCCTCCCTCTGGCTGGCTGAGCCCTGGCCTCAGTTTCCCTTCCCACCGCTTCCTCACCTACAGCTGCCGTCCCCAACCTCCACCGCCGGGGAGGGGAAAATTGGGAACTTGGATCGAAGTGCCGGGCGGTGACGGTGAATGCCTCTGCCCAGCTCTTGGCTGGTGGTATCACACTTTTTCTGCCTTGGAGCCAGGAGCCCCGCTGGGGGCTTCCAACCTTTGCCCATCAGAGCCTCCCACGACCTCGTGTGGGAATGCCACCTCTCAAGCGTGGTCTTCCCATGATAAGGAGGGTGGCGCAAACACAGCAGCGTGGAAAACCGAGCAAGTGCCACTCAACAGAGCTCGATGAATTCTTCTGTTGAAACGTCGTGTTGAGCCCATACTGTGTGGATGGCCGTGGGCTAGACACAGGGATCAAACGATACATCCACACACAAAAAAAAATTGAAGTAAAAAAATACACTTTATTTCAGAACAAATAAGAGACAAAATTATCACGGTAACAACGAATCTTTTTTAGTGCTTATTCCATACCAGACGCTGTGCTAAGCACTTAAGAATGAATATTCCAAAACCTATGAGGTGAGAACCTCTTTATAGATGAGGGATTGAAGCACAGAGATCATGATGCTCTGAGATGTGAAAAGGCTGGGATTCAAACTAGCAGTGATTAAGCAGGTACTCGTGTGCCAAGTTCTAGAGTGTTCTGGCACTGTGATTTAGATGCTAACACAATTTTTGTAAGAGATGTGCCTTTGTTGCACCCATTTTACAGATAAGGAAACTGAAGCATGAAATAGGCAGCATTGCAGCTGGTAAGTGAAAAGGCCAGGATTTAAGGGCAAGGCAGACAGTCCAAGAGGCTTGTGACTCAGCCACCGTGCTATATTGCCAAAGATAATAGAGCCCAAGAAGAGGAAGTGTTCTACTGGCTCAAAGGGAGAGTTCAGATGTAAACTGCTTGCACCAAGATTATACTTGATACCACCAAGGATCATCAGTTGAATACTAAAACCCTCAGGTGAAAAATTGTGGCAAACCAGAATATTCACTTCGCCTCAAAGTATCACCCTCAAAGTATATTTTCCTAATAAAGACAAAATACAGCCTGGCGTGGTGGCTCAAGCCTATAATACCAGCACTTTGGGAGGCTGAGGTGAGAGGATTGCCTGAGCCCCCGGGTTTGAGACCAGCCTGGGCAACATAGTGAGACCTCGTCTCTACAATAAATCAAAAAATTAGCTGGGTGAGGTAGTGCACTCCTGTAGTTCCAACTACTTGGAAGATTGAGGCAGAAGAATCGCCTTAGCCCATCAGGTCAAGGCTGCGGTGGCCAGGATCATGCCATTGCACTCCAGCCTGGGCAACAGAGTGAGACTCCAACTCAAAAAAAAAAAAAAAAAAAGACAAAATACATCTTCACAATGGAAATGTTTGGTAGAATCACCTTAATCAAGTGATTAAAATCAGTATCACCAGTTTTTGGAAAAACTAGTATTTTCTGCTTCCTAAAGTGATGTGCCAAAAAATACTATCGAAGGATAATATTTAAAAGGGTATAATCAAGACCGGTCACCGTGGCTCATGCCTACAATCCCAGCACTTTGGGAGGCCAAGATGAGAGGATTACAGGAGCCCTCGGGTTCAAGACCTGCCCAGGCAACTTGGCAAGACCTCATCTCCACAACAAATCAAAAAATTAGCCGGGCGTGGCGGTGCATGCCTGCAGTTCCAGCTACTTGGAAAACTGAGGCGGAAGGATCACCTGAGCCCAGCAGGTCAAGGCTGCGGTGGCCATGAACAGTGTGCCACTGCACTTCAGCCTGGGTGACAGAGTGAGACTCCAACTCAAAAAAACAAAAGGTATAATCATGACTCTGATGCAGATTATAATATAGAATGAATGTATGTCAGAGATATTGTTTAGCTCATTAATTGATGAGAGAACCAGTAACATGTCAAGACTGGTTCAAAGACTAATCCAAAGAGAATCTAACAAATATATAGGCAGTCAGGAAGATGGAAATAAAGTTGCCTAGTAGATGGAAAATAGGTCAGTATCCACAGGTCAAAAACAACTGCAAAACCAATGGACAAAACTTACATTTTTAAAGACAAAAACCACATATATTACTATCAGTATTCTACAATTTACAGAATTGTAAAATACCTCAAAGACAATGACAGGCACAAGACCCAATAGAACCAGATAATGCAAAAGGTTGTACTAGACAGCACCCAGCTTTCCAAAGAGTTGACCACTAACACTTTTGGTCTATGTCATAATCTTTCACAATTTTTCCCTATGTGCAGTTGTTGCCAAGAAACCCAGTACCCAGGAGTTTGAAGCTCAGATTTGATTGGCTACGAAATGGGAAACAATGATACATACTGCAGGTTCAATCTTTGTCAGTGACCATTCCTGTTATATCATTTACTCTTCATAGCAATCCCATGAGATGGGTAGTTTGTTACCCTCTTTGAAAAGATGAGAAATTCAGACATAAAGAAATTAAATACTGCCAGGCATAGTTCATACCTATAATCTCAGCACTTTGGGATGCGGAGGCAAGAGGATTGCCTGAGACCAGGGATTTGTGAACAGCCTGGGCAACTTTGCAAGACCTCATCTCTACAATAAATAAATTATTTAAAAATAGGCCAGGCTCGGTGGCTCAGCCTGTAATCCCAGCACTTTGGGAGGCCAAGGTGAGTGGATTGCCTGAGCCCACGGGTTTGAGACCAGCCAGGGTAACTTGGTGAGACCTCATCTCTACAATTAAAAAAAAATTAGCCGGGTATGGTAGCCCATGCCTGTAGTTCCAGCCACTTGGAAGGCTGAAGTGGAAGGATCGCTGGAGCCAAACAGGTCAACGCTGGGGTGGCCATGAGTATGCCACTACACTCCAGCCTATGCAACAGAGTGACACTCCAACCCCCACCCCCAAGAAATTAGCTGAGCATGGTGGAGCATGCCTGTAGTTCTAGCTACTTGGAAAGCTGAGGTGAAAGGATTGCTTCAGCCCAGCAAGTTGAGGCTGCAGTAACAGTAATATCATGCCACTGCACTCCAGCCTGGACAACACAGTGAGACTCTAACAAAAAAAAGAGAAATTAAATTAAATACCTTACCCAAGGTCACACTGTTAATGACAGAGTTTGGATGCGAACTGTATGATCTGGGACCCAAGCCCATGCTCTTAACTCATAAAGTGCCTCCGAGTGAGAAGTCTGGAGCTTGAGAGAGAGAGCAGTCTACAGTGATGCTTCAGGGAACTCTTTGTGGCTGGAAGATAGACTGGAAGCTGCTTTATTTTTTTGTTTTGTTTTGTTTTGTTTGAGTTGGAGTCTCACTCTGTTGCCCAGACTGGAGTGCAGTGGCCGCTCCCAGCCACCGCAGCTTCGACCTGCTGGGCTCCGGCGATCCTTCCACCTCAGCCTTTCAAGTAGCCAGAATTGCAGGCGCACGCTACCACGCCCGGCTAATTTTTTGATTTTATTGTAGAGATGAGGTCTCGCCTGCCCAGGCGGGTCTCGAACCCGCGGGCTCAGGCAATCCACTCACCTCAGCCTCCCAAAGGCACGGGATTACAGGCTGAGCCACCGAGCCCAGCTGGAAGCTGCTTTATTAAAGATATCGGAACTAGGGTGACCAATATGTCCATCTCTAAGAACACCCATTTCCCAGTTGGTTAACACATGACCAGGTGACTACCCAGGACTTTGGTGTGGGAATAGAGAGGGAAGCAGAGAGGCATGAGGCAGATGTGTTTTATATCTTATAGTTGCTCTTTTATCATAGTAAATCATTATTTTTATTAAAATTTTCATATCTGCCTTCTGATTGTACCCAAATTGCCACACCATGTTTTAGATGGTTTTGTATTACTTGCAGCCAAAATCATACCAAGTGACCCAATGCAACTTGTTGTATAGGACAGACAGAAAAGGAGTTTCTAGACTGGAAGGTTGGTTCTGCCAAGAACAGAAAAAGAGTACAGAAGAGAAATGAATTTGAGGAGAAAGATGCCAAGTATCTTTCTGCTCATGGCGAGTATGAAAAGTATCCAAGAGGATATGTCTGGTAGACAACTAGCAACACAACACTGAACATGGGCACGAAGTCCACACTTGAAGTAATCATGGCAGGGAGGGAACTTGCAAAGACAGAAGCTAGCATCAGGAGGAAGGTGAAGAAAGGGATAACTGGACAACAGCAAAGTGAAAGAAATTGCCAGGGAGAAGAGATTCTTGCTGTATTAGTTATCTATCAGTGTGTAATAAGTTATCCCCAAATTCAGTGACTTAAAACAACAATCATCATTTATTAGTCTCACTAGTTCCTGTGGGTCACAAATTTAGACAGAGCCCAGTAGGGATGGCCTGTTTCTCTTCCATGATCTGGACCCTCAACTAGAAGACATGACACCTGAAGGCTGGAATCATCTGAAGGCTTTTTCACTCATGCATATGATGAGTAGTTCTGGCTGTCAGCTGAGACCTTAGCTGGAATAGCATGTAGCCTCCACATGTGACCTGAGCTTCTTCATATAGGGCATCTGGGCTCCAAATCAAGCAGAAACAGAAAGAGGAAAGAATAAGAGAGGTGGAAGTTTAGCCTTCTTATGACTCAGCCTTGGTTCCCACACTATCAATCAGTGCAGTCACCAAGCACTGCCCAGATTCAAGAAGAGGAAACCCAGACCCAGTTCTTAATAGGGGAGTGCCACGCACATCCTAAGAAAATGTGGAGCCAGGCACCTGCAGATCCAACTATTAGGAAGGCTGATGTGGGAGGATCTCTTGAACCCAGGAGTTTGAAGTTGCAGTGAGCTATGATCATGCCACTGCACTTCAGCCTGGGTGACAGAGCAAGACCCTATCTCTAAAAGATTTATATATATATAAATCTTATATATAGCACACTGGGTTATAAATGCCAATTATAAAAGGACTTGAGGCTACAAGCTTGATCTCTTGATCTCTTGCTCTCACTCTCTCTTGCTCTTTTCCCTTCCGCCATGGGATGTTACAGTAAGAAGGTCCTGACAAGATGCTGACACCATGCTCTTGGACTTCCCAACCTCCAGAACCATGTGCCAATACATTTCTGTTCTTTATAAATTACACAGTCTTGGGCTGAGAGTGGTGGCTCACACCTGTGATCTCAGCACTTTGGGAGGCCAAGGTGGGAGAATCACTTGATACCAAGAGTCTGAGACCAGCCTGGGCAAAATACCGAGACTCCCATCTCTACCAAAAAAGAAAATAAAAGAAATAATAATAAATTATCCAGTCACAAGTGATCTGTTTTAGCTACACAAACAGACTAAGTCAAATATTATACTTGGTACTAGGGTTGCAGTGAAAAGAAGGCCATGGTTCCCACCTGAAGAGATTCAGTTTTAAAAATAGAGACAGGTAAACTATTTATAACCCAGTGTGCTAAGTAGGTGGGTAATTACCTATAGGAAACTAAGAGAGACAGAATTACCTTTGATTCTAACTCAACATGGAGGAATCTGGGAGAGTTTCCCAAAGGAGATGATCTAAGCTGTGTCTTGTAGGAAGGAATGTTCAGGGAAAAAAAGAGAACTTGGCTTTAAAAAAAAATAACATGGAGATAAAGCGAAAACTTGCCTTGGAATGGGACCTGTGACAGATTCTGAGAAATGTATTTGGTTCTATGTGGCCACAATACAGGTGAGAGTGAATGTATGGGGGAAGATTGGATTGGTGAGGGGAACAGCAGCCACGTCTTCTAGAACTTTGTGTTTTGCTGAAGATCATGAGAGGGAACCCAAAAGGAACTGGAATTTGTTTACTAAAACTTGTGTATTTATTCTTATGTGTTGAAACTTTAGTCACCTTCAAAGTACTCTCCATTTGATGCAATACATCTATCAAGATGCTTTTCCCACTACTCAAAAATTTTTGAACTTGTGATTTGATGCCTTCTAGTGCTTCTGCCGGTTTTTGCTTCACCTCTTCCCCATTGGCGAGACGTGTCCTTTGATAATTTTTTTCATCCAGGAAACACAAACTCTGGGGCGAGATCAGGTGAAAAGGGAGGGTCAGGCATGAGGTCATGCCATTTGGGGCCAAAAACTACTGAACACAGCATGGTGTGGACAGGTGCATTGTCATGGTGGCAGAACCAGTCACCTAATTGCCACAATTTGGGACGTTTCTTCCACGGATCATGACCCACAACAATACTGGCTGGTAATACACTGATGCTGATGGGTTGCTAGATCACTTACTTAGCAGGCAAAGCCTGTACTTCAAGGGGCCCACCCTCCAAAAGATAATTCCAGTTTTTGGAGGGTCCTGTTTTGTACGTGAAATTGGGAGTTTTTTTCACCTGAGTAGCCACACAGTCCAATGTTCATTTTAGACAGATCACAGTGATCGTCATGTGCAGGACAGGTGTGGGGAGCAGGTGAGAGAATTACTAGAGGTAAGGACTCGAGATATGGGAGGTGGTGGAAAGACTGCACCATAACCCCAGTGTTACGGGTTGAATTGTGTCCCCCATGAAAGATGTTGAAATCCTAATCCATCGTCCCTCAGAATGTTGCCTTACCTGGAAATAGGATTGTTGCATATGTAACTAGTTAACGAGTTACATCTCCACTTTCTTTTTTTTTTTTTTTTTTTTTTGAGTTGGAGTCTCACTCTGTCGCCCAGACTGTAGTGCAGTGGCCGCTTCCGGCCACCGCAGCCTCGACCTGCTGGGCTCCGGCGATCCTTCCGCCTCAGCCTTCCGAGTAGCCGGAATTACAGGCATGCGCTACCACACCCGGCTGATTTTTTTTTAATTTATTGTAGAGATGAGGTCTTGCTGCCCAGGCGGGTCTTGAACCCTCGGGCTCAGGCAATCCACTCACCTCAGCCTCCCAAAGGTGCGGGATTACAGGCTGAACCACCGAGCCTGGCACATCTCCACTTTCTTTAGGAGACCATAAGTTCTGATTTTTTTTTTCTTGCTTAAAAAGTATTCCCTTTAGAAAGAGGAAACCATAGATATGAGGGATAAAAGCTAGGTAATGGAGAACATTACAAATGAGCCTATTCAAAAAATTGTATGAAATGTTAAAACGACGTGACAGGGGAAAATGTTGAAAATATCTATGAGTGTGTATTACAGATATGAAAAGGATACCCTTCCTCTTTTCCCTCTTTTAGTCATTTTTTTCACTCATTCAGTAATTACTTACTCTAAGTACTAGGATCTAGCACTGAGCAAAACACACAACCCTAGGGCGCACAGTCTGGGGGACTTCCCCTTTTTCAGTGGGTGGCATCACCGGGCAGTGTCCAGACTCCTCTCTCTACCCACCTCTACTGATAGGTATGGGATTCTGGCGAGTGTTTCTTTCTATCCTCCATCCCTGCTGCTAGGGAGCCTCCAGATTCACTATTTCACTCCGGGCATATCAGCTTCCTAGTGTTGCCATAATGAGGTACCACACACGGAGGAGCTAAAAGCAACTGAAATGTATTGTCTCCCTGTTCTGGAGACGGGAAAGCTGACATCAAGCTGTGGACAGGGCTGTACTTCCTCTGAAGGCACGAGGGAAGAATGCGTTCCAGGCCCCTCTCCTGAGTTCTAGCTGTCCCTTGACTTGTGGCAAACTTCATTCATATGGTGTCCCTGTGCCTATGCCTGCCTCCTCACACAATGCTCTTTTTGTAAGGACACCTGTCATATGGGATTAGGGCCCTATCCTACTTTAGAATAACCTCATCTTAGGTGGGCATGGTGGCTCATGCCTATAATCCCAGCACTTTGGGAGGTGGAGGCAAAAGAATTGCCTGAGTTCACAGGTTCGAGACCAGCCTGGGCAACATGGTGAGACCTTATCTCAACAGTAAATTAAAAATTAGTCGGAGCCGGGCTCGGTGGCTCAGCCTGTAATCCCGCGCCTTTGGGAGGCTGAGGTGAGTGGATTGCCTGAGCCTGTGGGTTCGAGACCCGCCTGGGCAGCGAGACCTCATCTCTACAATAAATCAAAAAATCAGCCGGGCGTGGTAGCGTATGCCTGTAATTCGGGCTACTGGGAAGGCTGAGGTGGAAGGATCGCCGGAGGCCAGCAGGCGAGGCTGCGGTGGCCGGGAGCGGCCACTGCACTCCAGTCTGGGAGACCGAGTGAGACTCCAACTCAACAAAAAAAAAAAAAAAAAAAAAAATTAGTCGGGCATGGTGGCACGTGCCTGAAGTTCCAGCTACTTGAAAGACTGAGGTGCAAGGATCACCTGAGCCCAGCAGTTCGAGGCTGTGGTGGTCATCAGCATGCTGCTGCACTCCAGCCTGGGTGACAGACTGAGACTACAACTCAAAACAAAAACCAAACCAAAAAAAAAAAAAAAAACAATAGCCACTTATTATGTCACACTGTCTGTGGCTTGGCAAAGCCATTGTATTTCCAGGGTCTTTTCCAAGGTTGCACTTAGACGTGTGCCAAAGCTGCTGTCATCTGCCTAATAGCATACACACACACACACACACACACACACACACACACACACACACACACACACTTTTTTTTTTTTAGCTGGATCTCACTCCATCACCCAGACTAGAATATGGTGGCATGATCACAGCTTACCACAGCCTCAACTTCCTGGGTTCAGGGAATCCTCCTGCCTCAGCTTCCCAAGCTGCTGCAACACCTGGCTAATTTTTTTTTTTTTTTTTTTCGGTCTGTTGCCTAGGATGGTCTCAAACTCTCAGGCTCAAGCAATCCTCCCAACTCACCCCCGCCCAAGTGCTGGCATTAGAGAAGTGAGCCATGGCGCCTGGCCCTGCTGCCACCATCTGACAGCTTGACTGTGACTGGAGGATCCTCTCCCAACAAGCTTACTCTAGTGGTCAGCTAGTTGGCATGGCTGTTGGGGAGATGCCTCAGTGCCTCTCCATGGGGGCTTTCCACAGGGCTGCCTGAATGTCCTCAACAGCATGGGGGCTAGATTTTCCCAGAACAAGCACTTCAGAAAACCAAGCTGGAATCTGCAGGGCCTTGACACCATTGCATACCGTCATGCTGGCCATATTCCATTGGTCACACAGACCAACCTTCTATGATGAGGGAGGGAACTATATGAGTGCATGAATTCCAGAAGGCAAAGAGGACTGTGGGCCGTCTTGGGGACCAGCTACTACTGAAAGACAAGGGGTGGCTGGGAGGCTGAAGAAGTACAGGCAAAGGGAAGGGGATTTGAATGCATAAAAAAGGAAAAAAAACAAATAATACAGTGTATCTTTTTGTGAATAGTTTATTCGCTCATTCATTTGACTGGTTTTTTCATCATTTTATTTTTTTAATTTTAATTTTAATTTTATTTATTTATGTATTTATTTATTTTTGAGTTGGAGTCTCACTTTGACGCCCAGGCTGGAGTACAGTGGCGTGCTCACAGACACCTTGACCTGCTGGGCTCAGGTGAACCTTCTGCCTCAGCCTTCCAAGTAGCTGGAACTACCACCACGCCTGGCTAATTTTTTTTTTTAATTTATTGTAGAGACATGGTCTCACTAACTTGCCCAGGCTGGTCTCAAACCCCTGGACTCAGGCAATTCTCTCTCCTCTGCCTCCTAAAATGTTGGAGTTATAGATGTGAGCCACCATGCCTGGACTTTTTCTTCATTTTAAAAACTAACTTTCCGTGAATTAAATTCATCAAAGCAAACATACATCAATATTTCATCAATATGAATCATCAATTTTCTTTCTTTCTTTTTTGAGTTGGAGTCTCACTCTGTTGCCCAGGCTGCAGTACAGTGGCACGCTCCCAGCCACCACAGCCTTGACCTGCTGGGCTCCAGCAATCCTTCTGCTTCAGCCTCCCAAGTTGCGGGAACTACAGGCTCATGCTACCACATGCAGCAAATTTTTTGATTTATTGTAGAGATGTGGTCTCACCATGTTGCCCA
>NW_007260517.1:127055-132038 GCF_000164805.1 Carlito syrichta
GCAGCCTCGACCTGCTGGGCTCCGGCAATCCTTCCGCCTCAGCCTTCCAAGTAGCCAGAATTACAGGTATGCGCTACCACGCCCGGCTGATTTTTTGATTTATTGAGATGAGGTCTCGCTGCCCAGGTGGGTCTTGAACCCGCGGGCTCAGGCAATCCACTCACCTCAGCCTCCCAAAGTGCTGGGATTACAGGCTGAGCCATCGAGCCCGGCTGGAGTGTCAAACTTTTTATGATAAACTATAAAATGTCCCTTTCGTTTTCTCATGCTCCCCTCTGTTCTTCTATTTATATTCGCCTGTGGAATGTTGTTTCTAAAGACTGAAGTGGTCGTTAAAGTCGTACGTGTTTCAGCAGGCCTGGGTCAGTGTTGCTCTGTATAAAAGGCAGCATTGGCACACATCACAAAAAATGCAAGCCTGTCCCAAGAAGTTCTCCCAGTGGAGCTAGTAGCAAAGAGAGCTCAGGCATCTGGCTCAAAATATAACTGCTATCTCAGCTCTTTGACTTTGGGCAGGTCATCTAACTCCAACTCCACTTTCTTCATCTTGAACATGGGTCAACAAAGTTTCTGTAAAGGGACAAATCATAAACATTTTAGGCTTTGTGTACTATGTAGTCTCTGTCACAACCACTTAATCTGCTATCATAGCATAAACGCAGTAGTAAACAATCCCTAAGTATGTGAATGTGGCTGTGTTCCAATACATCTTTATTATAAAACTAAGTAGCTGCCGGGCTCGGTGGTTCAGCCTGTAATCCCGTTCCTTGGGAGGCTGAGGTGAGTGGATTGCCTGAGCACACGGGTTCGAGACCCGCTTGGGCAACTTGGTGAGACCTCCTCTCTACAATAAATCAAAAAATTCGCTGGGCGTGGTGGTACAAGTAGTTCCAGCTGCTTGGGAGGCTGAGGCGGAAGGATTGCCTGAGCCCAGCAGACCCAGGCTGTAGCGACCGTGATCATGTCACTGCACTCCAGCCTGGGCATCAGAGTGAGACTGCCACTCAAAAAAAAGAAAGAAAGAAAAAGAAAATGCTGCTTCGGGAAGCTGACTTCTCTCAACCACAGGCATGGACAAGGAAACTGATAGGCCCAGCAAAGATTAGCAGCTGTCCTACTAGCCTTAGGAAAGTCTGATGGTGAGCAGGCCAGATAGGAGTCTTTCTCTGAATTTCTTACATAAGCTAAAAAAATTTCCAACTTCTCTTTGTTAACTCTGAACTGGATCATCTGCTACTATAGCTGAAGGCACCCTAAGTGAACAGTTCATCCAAAGGGTAGTTATAAGATAGAAATGAAAAACTGTGTGTGACCATAGCATGCACATTTTAGAGCTCTACCAAGATAATTCAGTAATATTGAAACAATCACCAGTCCTCCAAACCATCCCTGGGTCTCAGTCACATTAACTGTGCACATATGCCTTTGACATACATATTCCATTGAAAATGAAAATCCTTCACCTCTCTTCAATATATATATATCTATTTAAGTCGGAGTCTCACTGTGTCGTCCAGGCTGGAGGGCAGTGGCACACTCACGGCCACCGCAGCCTCAACCTGCTGGGCTCAGGCAATCCTTCCGCCTCAGCCTTCCAAGTAGCTGGAACTACAGGTATGCGCCACCATGCCTGGCTAATTTTTTATTTATTATAGTGACAAGGTTTCGCCAAATTGCCCAGGCTGATCTTGAACCTATGGGCTCAGGCAGTCCTCTACCCAGGCCTCCCAAAGTGCTGGGATTATAGGCTTCAGCCACCGTGTCCAGCCAATGTATATATATTTTTATTTGCAAACTATCATTTAGCTATAGATTTCCAACCCACATAAGAAAAAAAATTCACTGGAAAGAAAAAAAACAACAATAATTATTCACCTGTCAAAGTGATGAAGTAGTAGCAGTCTAATGACCACTGCAGGAGTGGGTAACAAGCCACACAGGGCAGTTTCTCTCCCTTTCTTTGTTTCTCTCCTCCTCCCTCCTCCCTCCTCCCTCCCTTCTTTGCATTCTTCCTTCCCCTCCCTCCCTCCCTCCTGTTTTTCCTTCCTCCCTTTCTTCCTTCTCTCTGTCATTCCTTCCTCCTTTGCTTTTTTTTTTTTGAGTTGAAGTCTCACTCTGTCACCCAGGTTGGAACATAGTGGCACACTCACGGTCACCACATCCTCAACATGCTGGGCTCAGACGATCCTTCTGCCTCAGCCTTCCAAGTAGCTGGAACTACAGGTGTGCACCACCATGCCTAGCTAATTTTTTGATATATTGTAGAGACCAGGTCTTGCCAAGTTGCCCAGGCTGGTCTCGAAGCCCTGAGCTCAGACAATCCTCTTGCCTCCACCTCCCAAAGTGCTTGGATTACAGGCATGAGCCACCGCTTCCGGCCCTTCTTTCCTTTCTTTCTCTCTTTTCTGGAAAATAGCAACGAGGAAAAGTCGAGTTTGAGGGATATAGGCCCAGAATTTAAAAAATGGATCTTGGCTGGGCATGGTGGCTCACAACTATAATCCCAGCACTTTGGGAGGCCAAGGTGAGAGGATTGCCTGAGACCAGCCTGGGAAACTTGATGAGACCTCGTCTCTACTATAAATCAAAAAATCAGCCGGGCGTGGTAGCATGTGCCTGTAGTTCCAGCTACTTGGAAGGCTGAGGTGGGAGGATCACCTGAGCCCAGCAGGTCGAGACTGCGGTGGCTGCGAGCGTGCCACTGCACTACAGCCTGGGCAACAGTGTGAGGCTCCAATTTAAAAAAAAAAGAATTTGTGGTTATTTATTAAAATTTTTTAAAGTGCTGAGAACGTTAGAAAGTTAAAACACTCGTAGTCTCATTCTCTCTCTCTCTTCCTATCTACGCCCCCCCGGGGAGGTTTGGCGGGACCAGTAGTATTTTTTTCTATTTCTTTCTTATCTTTTCATGATGACCTAGTTCTGTGATGGTTTGAAATTTATAACAAAGAAATACATTAATCCAGTATAACATTTCATAGCGTGTACTGCTTGCAACTATGTTGTATGTACAGCCTACCAGAGCTGGATAATAAATTGCAGCTCTAATGTGCCAAGTCCCCGCAGGGTACCATGTCTTGGACTGGGTGATTGACAGGCAACTTTCCCCACAATGTGTAAGGTATTATTACCCTCATTTCACACATGAACAAATCAAGGTTCACAAGCTGCTGACACAACTTGCCTGAGGCTACAGAATAGGGGAGTGGTGGACCTGGACCTGGATGCTAATCTGCGAGGCTTCCAAAGGGGGCTTCACAGAGACCAACTCAGGACAGTGCAGAGTGGACACCTGCCGGGAGCTTGGGTGGGACGCACCACACTGAGGGAGCCAGACAGGACCCTGGAGAGTACATTCAGGACCATTGGGAAGCCCAGAGACAGCAAGCTATCCAGCCAGGGAGATTGGAGACCTCAAGGTGGGGTCAGCTCCCTGGAGGTGTCATGGCTGCTTTTGTATCCAGGGAAATTTAGTAACAGGTTCACACATCTGGTTAATGATAAAACTAGAACCCCAGCAGAATCCTCGTTTCTGATTCTAACTCCATTCTTCTTTCCCATAAATCAACTATCTTATTTCAAGCCAAGCACAAAATCCTCCTTGGTTGAGGAGATGCCTTGGTTGGCTCCTCGGGCCCCAGTGGCCCTGCTCTGAATGCCAGGACACCCCTTAGCTCTGACTCTTGCTTAGCACTTACTGTATACTGCCTCGTGTCATTAGGCAATTTTCCTTTCTTTTTTTTTTTTTATTTGAAGTCTCACTCTGTCGCGCAGGCTGGAGTGCAGTGGCACATTCATGGTTCCTGCAGCCTCGACCTTCTGGACTCAGGTGATCCTTCTGCCTCAGTCTTCCAAGTAACTGGAACCACAGGCACGCATTATTATGCCTGACTAATTTTTTGATTTATTGTAGAGATGAGGTCTCTCCAAGATGCTCAGGTGTGTCTGGAACCTGTGGGCTCAGACAATCCTCTCACCTCCACCTCCCAAAGTGCTAGGATTACAGGCGTGAGCCACTGCGCCCAGCTACAATAACCTTCTAAGAAAACGCTACCAACAGCATCTTCTGCAATGATGGTCGTATTCTATATTCACCATGCATGTTTTCAATATTCCTTGTACAATTCTGTGGTTTTCAGTATATTCACAAAGTGCACAACAAATACCGCCATCTAATCTCAGAACGCTAAGAGAAACACCATCCATTTAGCAGTCACCCCCAGTCCCTGGCAGCAACTGATTTACTTTCTGTCTATAGATTTGCTGATTCTGGCCATTTCATATCAATGGAATCATATAATATGTGACCTTTCTGTACCTGGCTTTCTTCACTTAATGTTTTCTTTCTTTTCTTTTTTTTTCTTTTTGAGTCAGTATCTCACTCTGTCATCCAGGCTGGAGTGTAGTGGCATGCTCACAGCCACCGCAGCCTCAACCTGCTGGGCTCAAGTGGTCCTTCCACCTCAACCTTCCAAGTAGCTGAAAATATAGGCATGCGCCATCACAGCTGGCTAATTTTTCTTGATTTATTGTAGAGATGAGGTCTCACCAAGTTGCCCAGACTGGTCTCGAACCCATGGTCTCAGGCAATCCTCTTGCCTCGGCCTCCCAAAGTGCTGGAATTACAGGCTTGAGCCACCACGCCCGACCTCAATTGTCCATTTTTGTGCATTTATTTTGGTGAGCTCAAAGACAGAGGCTATATATTATATTATTTTTTGGTTTTTTGGGGGTTTTTGTGAGTTTGAGTCTCACTTGGTTGCCCAGACTGGAGTGCAGTGGCCGCTCCCAGCCACCGCAGACTCGCCTGTTGGGCTCCGGCGATCCTTCCGCCTCAGCCTTCCGAGTAGCCTCCTGCTTGCTGACACCCCAAACACCCGGCCTAGCTTGACACATGGCTGGCTGACCAACGCCTCTACTACTGTAGCTTCTCCTCTACAAAACATTCATCGTGTTTTTTTTTTTTTTTTTTTTTGAGTCGGA
>NW_007260517.1:132058-132610 GCF_000164805.1 Carlito syrichta
ACCACGCCCAGCTGATTTTTTGATTTTATTGTAGAGATGAGGTCTCGCTGCCCAGGCAGTCTCGAACCCACGGGCTCAGGCAATCCACTCACTTCAGCCTCCCAAAGGTGCGAGATTACAGGCTGAGCCACCGAGCCCGGCTATATTATTTTTTGTACCTGCATCATATTATTTTCTGTGTCCTCCCTAGGCCCTGGTATAAAGCAAAGCATGTAACAATATGCATGTGCTGGGTCTTGATTGACTTGGGACATGGGCTAGCCATGTGAGCCTTTTCCCATGGGCCCTTGAATACACAGAGGTATTTATGGGGTGCACTAGGGTTTTAGGGTTAAACACATGGGTTTTTAAGAAGACACTCTGGGCTCTGCTCTCAAAAGAAATTTTTTTAAAAAATCATTCCCCATTTTGAACCTGGCAAAATAAAACAAAATAAAATAAAATGAAACCCTTCTCTCCTGCACTCTCCCTGGGCCACCTAGATGATTTATTTACTAACATTACTAAATTTAATTTGCTTAATTTTCTTTTTTTTTTTTTTTTTTTTTTGAG
>NW_007260517.1:132630-136398 GCF_000164805.1 Carlito syrichta
ATCCACTCACCTCAGCCTCCCAAAGGCGTGGGATTACAGGCTGAGCCACTAAGCCCAGCTGATTAATTTTCTAATCTTAACCTAAAACTTAATCTCCTAATCTATCAAGTTTGAATACTAATTAATGAACATAAAGTGCCCAGCACTGTCCCGGACACATACGGAACACTTGATCTATATGCCATGCACAGGAGGTATTTGATACATGCATGTAGGCAGTAATGGTTACCTTTTAAATATCAGTGAGCCAACAAGTGGTGGTTCACACCTGTAATCCCAGCACTTTGAGAGGCCAAAGTGGGCAGATTGCTTGAGCCCAGGAGTTCAAGACCAGCCTGGGCAACACAGTGAAACCTTGTCTCCACAAAAATACAGAAAATATAGTCTCACACCTATAATCACAGCACTTTGAGAGGCCGAAGTGAGAGTTGCCTGAGCCCATGGGTTTGAGACCAGCCTGGGCAACTTGGCAAGATCTAATCTCTACAATAAATAAAAAAAATAAGCTGGGCATGGTGGCACATGCCTGTAGTTCCAGCTACTTGGAAGGCTGAGGCAGAAGGAGCGCCTGAGCCCAGCAGGTCGAGGCTGCAGTGGCCAGGAGCGTGTCCTGCTCTCCAGGCTGAGTGACAGAGTGAGACTCTAACTCAAAAAAAATTTTTTTTCAAAAAATTATCCAGGTGTGGTGGTAGTGCACTTGTAGTCCCAGCTATTGGGGACACTAAAGTGGAAGGATCTCCTGTGGCCAGGAGGTGGAGACTGCCATGAACTGTGATTGTCGTGATCATGCCACAGCACTTCAGCCTGGACAACAGAGTGAGATACTGACTCAAAAAATAAAATAAATAAAATAAAATACAAGTAGACTAAGAATATGAGTAAACTTGACATTGAACTTTGCTGCTTAGCGTGAACCTGCTCTGGGGGGCATATTTTTAACTCTTGTAACAGAGGAATCTTCTCCTTGTCCATGTTGTGCTGTGATTTTCTGTTTGACCTAGAGATTTTAAACTAAACAGCACTAATTGAATGTCCCCCTGTGAGCAGACTCAGTTGTCAGTGATATCCATCAGAGACACAGAAACCACTTAAACTTCTCTATATCAGCATTTTTCTTTTCTTTTCTTTTCTTTTTCTTTTTCGAGTTGGAGTCTCACTCTGTCACCCAGACTGGAGTGCAGTCTCGACCTGCTGGGCTCTGGCAATCCTTCCACCTCAGCCTTCCGAGTAGCTGGAACTACAGGCATGCGCTACCATGCCCGGCTAATTTTTTTTTTTTTTTTAATTTTAGAGATGAGGTCTCGCCAAGTTGCCCAGGTGGGTCTCGAACCCGCGGGCTCAGGCAATCCACTCACCTCAGCCTCCCAAAGGCGCGGGATTACAGGCTGAGCCACCGAGCCCGGTTTATATCAGTATTTTTCAAAGTGTGGTTCAGGGATCCCCAGGGGCCCTGAGAGATTTTTAAGGTATCTGTGAGGTCAAAGTTATTTTTGTAATACTAATCTCCCTTTGCCTTTTTCACTCTCATTCACACTTTTTTGTTTGTTTGTTTTTGTTTTTAGAGACAGGGTCTCACTCTTTTGCCCAGGCTGGAATGCAGTAGCACAATCATAGCTCATTGCAGCCTGGAACTCCTCAGCTCAAGAGATCCTCCTGCCTCAGTCTGCTGAGTAGCTGGGACTACAGGTGCATGCCACCATGCCCACTATTACAATTTTTTTGTTATGGGGGTCTCAGTAAGTTGCCCAGGTGGGTCTCATTTACACGTGTGTGGACAGTGGCGTTTCTCAGAGGCAACCTGATGTGTGACGATGTCATCCTCTCAGCTAATGGCATATGGGCTTCAATAGTCCTGTGTTTTTACATTTCTCCATTTTAATTTTGAATATGGTAAATATCAATAAATATAAGTCATGCTTTTTTAAAAAGCTCTTTGATTTGCAAGAGTGCAAAGGGCATGTTCTCACTTGCAAGTGAGAGCTAAACATTGGACGCACACAGACATAAAGATGGGAACAACAGACACTAGGGACCCTTGAAGGGATGAGGGAGACAGGGATGGGAAAACAACTTATTGGGTATCATGCACATGATCTGGGTGACAGGCCTCATAGACGCCCAGACCTCACCATCAGGAAGTGTAGCTACGGTGACAAACCTGTACATTTATCTCTTGAATCCAAAATTAATTTTTTTTAAAAAGAGTGTAGGCCAGGTACAGTGGCTGTACCTGTAATCCCAGCACTTTTGAAGACCAAGGTTCGAGGATTACCTGAGCCCAGGAGTTCGAGACCAGCCTGGGCAACTTGGAGAGACCTCATCTCTACAATAAATAAAAAAATTAGCCAGGCGCAGTGGCATGTGCCTGTAGTTTCAACCACTTGGAAGACTGAGGCGGAAGGATTGCCTGAGCCCAGCAGGTGAAGACCCTGGTGGCCGTGAGCATGCCACTGCACTCCAGCCTGGGTGAGACTAAGACTCTGACTCAAAAAAAAAAAAATTATAAAGAGTGCAAAAGGGTCCTAAGACCAAAAAGTGTGGGAACAGTGGATCCAGATGCTTCTGCTCTAACTTTCTAATGGTGCTGTGTGACACCATCTCACCCACACCCATAACGTCACTTTCCAGTCTTCAACGTCTTTGTGAGAAAGCCATGTGAGCGATGGGGGTGAATGCCCTTTGATTTTGTGACACATTTTCCCGATGGGTCCGTTTAAGTAAATACTGCCCACAGTCCTGTTTAAAGTAACAGTTGCTCACCCTCCCCTACCTTGGGGAGGTGAATCCCCCGCCCCACCTCAATATACTTTCTAGCCATTGCTTTGTTAAACTGGTGTGCCCACATGGCTCTTTGAGCTATGGCTGTCTTGTTTACTAGCTTTGGCTCCCTCCTCTACTTTGAGGAGGTAACTCCTCTCTCTCTCTAATTTACTTTTTAAATAAACTATATTTTCCAATCTAAAATAGAACAAAATCACATTTGCTAAGCAAGCAAGAACCAGGTCTTCCTATCACTCCAGGCCTACAGATACTCTTACAGAAAAATCAGTCTCCTTGGATTAAAAAAAAAAGTCCATAATCACAGACCATGACTCCAGAAAATGGTCCCTGAAAGCTGCTGTTCATACTGCCCCTGAGCTCTGCATTTGGTTTTCTACCTTGAAAGCCACGCCTTGCTGTTAAGCAATGCTCTCCTCAAGTTTTTGAAACGGCGTCAGTGTGACCACTGAGCAGCTCTTACAAGGATTTCCTGTTTCCCAAGATTGTGCTGTTGGGGTCGTGGTTGCATGAGTTGGCAAAGGCTGGGGGAGCTGGAGGGGGATTAATTATATACGGATTATTGCTTTATGTCTTCTGTCCCACAGACTCAGTACAGATGATGTGATTGTTCACACGGCAGGGGTCAGATTTGCCACCAAAGGGACAGGAAATCTTGGCAGGAGGCACAAGGGCATCAGGGGTGTGCCCCCCACTGGCCTTGGCACTTCTCCAGCAAATCCTGCCTTTTCGGTGAAAGAGGAAGTCAGCTTGTATGGCCTGTGCCACAGCAAAAGGGTTCAGGGTTTCCCAGCACTAGAACTTGCCAGCTTTCGGCTATAGCAAGACATTGGACATGTTGTAAAGAATAAGATGGCCGGGCTCGGTGGCTCAGCCTGTAATTCTGAGCCTTGGGAGGCCGAGATGAGTGAATTGCCTGAGTCCACGGGTTTGAGACCCACCTGGGCAATTTGGTGAGACCTCATCTCTACAATAAATCAAAAATCAGCC
>NW_007260517.1:136418-165372 GCF_000164805.1 Carlito syrichta
CGGGCGTGGTAGCGCGCGCCTGTAGTTCCAGCTACTTGGAAGGCTGAGGCAGAAGGATCGCCAAAGGCCAGCAGGTCGAGGTTGCGGTGGCCGGGAGCAGCCACTGCACTCCAGTCTGGGTGACAGGAAAAAATTGATATGCAATGATTAGTCCTTGGCAGGACAAAAATACAAGTAGATGACCCCAAAAGGGTGAAAAAAGGTAAACAAGACTGAACTAGAATTTACAAATTGAACAAATTCACAGAACTAGTCTCCAAGGATCCTCAAAACCATAAAATAAGGTCCCTGACTTAGTAGCATGCACAAGACACCACAGTCTACATAGACCAAAAAAATTATTATAGTTCTGATATTTTCATCTCCAAGGCCACCCCAGGCCCAGTTACTATGCATCAACTCCAGCCTTCTGCCTGGCCTTACTCCCTTCTCTAACACTCAGTGCAACCTCTGGGGATGTTTTAGAATGTTTGAACTCTTTAGAATCAGATTTCAAAGCTTTCATCAGTGAATTTCCTGCTGGGCTCTCCAACTCCACCCCACCAAAAGTCCTTTATTTGTAACCCGAGAGCCCCTCCTCCCCAACTGGCAAGTTGGCCTGAGTCACTCAGACCACAGAGTTGGCAAATATTTGACCACCAGGCCCAGAAGTCACTGGTCTCAGAGCCAGAAGTAAAGACGCAGATGCAGATTTACAGAGCACATTTGCAGCTCCCAGCACTCAAGTAAAATATGCCAGCACACCGGGCTCGGTGGCTCAGCCTGTAATCCCGCTCCTTTGGGAGGCTGAGGTGAGTGGATTGCCTGAGCCTGCGGGTTCGAGACCCACCGGGGCAACTTGACGAGACCTCATCTCTAGAAAAAATCAAAAAATTAGCCGGGCGTGGTAGTGCGCGCCTGTAGTTCCAGCTACTCGGAAGGCTGAGGCGGAAGAATCACCAGAACCCAGCAGGCGAGCCTGCAGTGGCCAGGAGCAGCTACTGCACTCCAGTCTGAGCAACAGAGTGAGACTCCAACTCAAAAAAGAAAAAAATATGCCAGCACGAGAAGAGTAAGGAAGAAGTTGGGTCCACTCAAAAAGGAAAGCAAAAGATTGAGAAAGCATAAAGTCAGGCAGTGGGCAGCCACGAGTCCCAAAGGAGTGAAGAAAACAACTGGCAGAGACCCACTTCTAGCTGTCCTTGGTGAAGTTCATCAGCCTGTTGTCCACCAATTCGCTGGTTTTGGTTGACTCAGCCAGTGCCTGAAGACTTTCCAATCCATTGTGCAAGGGCCCAGGATCCTCCAAAATCTTTACGCAGGTGAACTTCCTGGGGGGGAAGGTTGATCAGGATGAAGGGGAACCATGATCCCTGACCAAGGCGGCTATAGAGGAAAACCTTGTTTAGCTCCCAGCTGTCATAGGCTGACCCTGAAACACTTCCTTCAGGGTATGGGGTGATTCTGGCTTCAGAGCGAGAAGCACATGTAAAGACATAGAGCTGTTTCCCACCCAAAAGGCAGGACTCACTCTGTAAGTGTGAAAGAGAAATTAGACGCCATTCAGAGTGTAGACCCTTGGAAAGGGGACCAGCCCCTACCTCCTAGGGCTGAATACTGTGATGGAGATCAAAACACCTGTAGGAGGTTCAAGTAAACTGAGGAGTGCCTGGCTCTTGGGGTATAACCTTCGAGGCTGCAAATCCCAAAGAGAGCACCTGCGCCCCACAGGGCACCTGAGTGGGTGGGTAGCAATGCTGAGGAGCTCAGGTTAGGAAGATGCTTTGCAGGGAGGCAAAGCCGTGTCAACAGAAAAGGCTAAATAGTCAGGGGTCCAGTGGTCCCAAAGGGGCTCTCCCACCTAGGACAGAGAAGACCAACAAAGTTCATCCAGTCACGTGTGCCCTAGCGGGATGGAGCAGCTTCTTGGTGGTATCAACCTAAAATAATCAAAAAGGACAGAATCTAGTTTAAAAAGAGTCGATTCATGCCCAAAGGTTGAGGGCGGCCACCCAGGAGCATAGATTCAAGTGACCCTGAATATATCCTCCCATGAGCAGTCACTGAGCACAGAAAGGTTGTTCTCTCACAGTACAAAGTAATCCCTGGGATCTCAAAAACCCGCTATTAGGCAACATAATGCAAAAGAAAGCAGAATTTGAGACCAAGAGGAAACTGCTGTATTCTTCAGACTCACAGGAAGAGAGAAGGCCCCCAAAAGAGTGATGAGTGGTACCTTTTTCTGTCCTTATAGGGTCTGAGATATAAGTCCCCTCTAGATTTCTTCAGGTGGCACTGAAATAGCAAAGAGGAAGGAGGAGCTTGAATATCAGATTTTTTTTTTTTTTTAGTTGGAGTCTCACTCTGTCACCCAGGCTGAGTGCAGTGGCATGCTCATGGCCACTGCAGCCTCGACCTGCTGGGCTCAGGCAATCCTTCCGCCTCAGACTTCCAAGTAGCTGGAACTACAGGCACACACCACCAAGCCCAGCTAATTTTTTGATTTATTATAGAGATGAGGTCTCCCCAAGTTGCCCAGGCTGGTCTCAAACCGAACCCGTGAGCTCAGGCAATCCTCTCACTGCAGCCTCCCAAAGTGCTGGGATTATAGGCGTGAGCCACCACACCCAGCTGAATATCAGCTTTTAAATGAGCTGACTTTTGGGAACAGAACTTTGCTTTAAAAAATTTTTTAAATCTCTTATTAGCACATTTTACCTGGGATAAACAAATGATATTCCTAGCTTCTAAACTTATTATGATTGCTATTATTATTTTATATATATATATTTTTAACCAAAGACACCCTCCCAAGTGACTCACCAAAACCAATAAGCTTTAACCAAGGTATGAGTTAACCAAGAATATACAAAGCATCTCCAGGAGGTACCAAGCAGTCCTCACAGGATCTAGAACCAACCACAAAGACAGCTCAGAGGAAGGATAGTCTCACTAACCTTGGAGCACAACTCACATTTCTGTCTCAACTGAGCACCTACACTATGAAGGCCTAAAAACCTCATATGTTCCCCTGACAGAATGACAATCAAAAGCTGCCCATGACAGGAAAAAGGATCGATAACAAATGGGTATGGGTGTCCCAAATGCCAGAAGACAGACTAACATCAACCAAAGGAAAGGTTCCCTAACTGGGTATTGAACCCAGGCCATGGCAATGAAAGCATAGAATTTTGCCTACCAGACTACAAGCTGCAAATCCCACAGGGGATGTAAAGCAGGCATCTGTGCTCACCAAGGATTTTAACTTTTGTTTTGTTTTGTTTTGAGTTGGGTTCTCACTCTGTCACTCAGGCTTAAGTGCAGTGGCATAAGCATAGTTCACTACAGCCTGGACCTCCTGGGCTCAAGTGATCCTCCTGCCTCAGCCTTCCAAGTAGCTGTAACTACAAGCATAAGTTACATGCCCAGCTAAATTTTTTTTTATTTTTTGTAGAGATGAGGTCTCACTGTGTTACCCAGGCTGGTCTCCAACTCCCGGACTCAAGCAATTCTCTCTTTTCAGCCTCTCAAAGTACTGGGATTATAGGCATGAGTCATCATGCCTGGCCTAACTTTGTTTTTGGTCAGATTTTTGCTCTATAGTGTTGTCAAGAGAATTTCTTTCCTTTTCTTTTCTTTTTTTCTTTCTTTCTTTCTTTTTTTTTTTTTTTTTTTGAGTTGGAGTCTTACTCTGTCACCCAGGTTGGAGTGTAGTGGCACACTCATGGCCACCACAGCCCCGACCGGCTGGGCTCAGGTAATCCTTCCACCTCAGCCTTCCAAGTAGCTGGAACCACAAGTACACACCACCATACCCAGCTAATTTTTTTTTATTTAGTGTAGAGATGAGGTCTTGCCAAGTTACCCAGGTTGGTCTCGAACCTGTGGGCTCAGACGATCCTCTCACCTCAGCCTCCCAAAGTGCTGGGATTATAGGCGTGAGCCTCTGCACCCAATTTTGTCAAGAGAATTTCTAAAACTAGCCAGGGCATTATTAGGAGTCTTTTTAAAAATTTGATTTTCCCATAAATACAAATAAGTCAATTGTTTAGAATTAGAGACCTCTAAAATCCTTTTTTTTTTAAATTTAGAGTCATTCTAAGTTAAAAGATCCATGTTTTGGCCACCAATGTACATATTCCAATAGCGACTCAATCCCACATTTGTACAACAAATGACAAGAGTCACTATACCCAGGACTAGTTACACAAATCCTTTTCTCCCATTCATCAACATTTTGCAGAGACAAGCAGTGATCTTTACTGTCTGTTTGACCAAATTCCACAGAAAGAGAGACTTGGAGGCTGGCTGGTAAGAAACCCCCTTACCTTCTGCTGACTTGTGAGGTCCTGGATTCCCTTCACTACAGCTTTGAGAACAGCTACTTTGGAGTTCTGGTCACAACATGAAAACTGTAGCGGCCAAGGGTGAGTTTCACCTTCACTCTCTGGAGGCTTGCAAAAAAATCAACTCACAAAAATAGATGAACAGGACAAAGGACATGAAATTTATTAACATGCACATGGGGGCAACTGCAGAACGATCACCCACCTTTTGGGAGAAAGAGATGTGGATGTTGCCTGATTTTAAATGTCTTTGGCCATCTGGTGTGGATGGGAACTCAGGGAACCAGAAGGAAAACGTGTGTTCCCTGTAGGGAACCTAACTTAAAATCAACTTTGGCATTTTTCAACTTGGAAATTGTTTTAGACCATCTTTTGTTTTCCTCTTGCAAAGAAATAACTTTATTAGAACCTTTTTCTCAAAACTTCTAAGTACACTGAAAATAGTTCTCTCTTTTTTTGGGGGGATGGGGGTGAGAAAGTAAGAGTTTATTAGGAAGACAGCACAGCTCCCAGCAGCAGAAGGGGTCCCAAAGGGTAACCCTCTTATTTTGTTTCATATTAGTCTTTTGCTTTTTAATTTATATTTTCAATTTTGGAATAGAGACTGTATCTCATGATACTGTCCAGGCTGGTTTTGAACTCCTGGCCTTAAGTGATGCTTCAGCCTTTACCTCCCAACGTGCTGGAATTAGAAGCATGAGCCACCACACCTCGCCTTTAACCAGCTTTTTTTTCTTTTTTTAACTGAACAGACAGATAAACTAGTTTAGGAATTTCAAAGATACCCCATTTGGGCCATTGTCACTTGGGGTCTTCATGAGTTATGGGAGACCATTTTTCTAAATATATGCATTAAGAGGCACCACAAGGATTACACACGAATCCAGTCAGAGTTTCTTCTCAATGACGTGCACTCTTATTTTTTTGAGTTGGAGTCTCACTCGGTCAATCAGGCTGGAGGGCAGCAGCAGACTTCCAGCCACCACAGCCTCGACCTGCTGGGTTCAGGCAATCCTTCCGCCTCAGCCTTCCAAGTAGCTGGAACTACAGGCATGCGCCACCATGCCTGGCTAATTTTTTGATTAATTGTAGAGATAAGGGCTTGTTGAGTTGCCCAGGCTGGTCTCAAACCTGTGGACTTAGGCAATCCTCTCACCTCGGCCCCCCAACGTTCTGGGATTATAGGTGTGAGCCACTGCTCCTGGCCTCAGAGTTTCTAAAGGTCTCTCGTTTAGTCGAACAACTGTCTATAATTTAGATTTTCTTTTTGAATCACTAGGTTGCTCTGAATAAACATTCCAATTAGCAGCAGTTACAAGTAGGACATTTTTTTTTTAGTTGGAGTCTCACTGTGTCACCCAGGCTGGAATACAGTGGCACAATCACAACTACCACAGCTTCCACCTGCTGGGCTCAAGTGATCTTTCTGCCTCAGCCTTCCAAGGAGCTGGAACTACAGAAGCAACCACCACGCCCTAGTTAATTTTTTGATTTATTGTAGTGATGAGGTCTCGTCAAGTTGTCTAAGCTGGTCTCAAGCCCCTAGGCTAAGGCAATCCTCTCTCCTTAGTCTCCCAAAGTGCTGGGATTACAGGAGTGAGACAGCACACCTGGCCACAAGTAGGGTTTTTTTTCCTGCGTTGGAGTCTCACTCTGTCGCCCAGGCTGGAGTACAGTGGCATGCTCACAGCCTCTGCAGCCTTGACCTACTGGGCTTAGATGATCTTTCCACTTCAGCCTTCCAAGTAGCTAGAACTACAGGCACACGCCAACAGACCGGCGAATTATTTTATTTATTGTAGAGATGGGTCTCGCCAAGTTGCCCAGACTGGTCTCGAAACCCTGGTCTCAGGCAATCCTCTCACCTCAGTCTCTCAAAGTGCTAGGATGAGCCACCAAGCCTGGCCACATCTTATTCTTTATCTCAGCACTCTTCTTTTTTAACTTTATAGCATCTCACACTTTGGAGTTACTTGTTTATTTATTATATGTCTCACCCACTAAACTACAGAATTATAAGCAAATGCCTAGTGAAAGACACATAAAAAATTAATTAAAATAGTTGATAAATCAATAAACAAAAAAGTAATTTCCAGGCTGGGTACAGTGGCTCATGCCTGTAGTCCCAGGTACTCAGGAAGCAGAGGTGGGAGGATCACTGGAGCCCAGGAGTTCGAGGTTGCAGAGAGCTATGATCATGCCACTGCACTCTAGCCTGGGCAACAGAATGAGACCCTGTGAAAGAGAAAGAAAGGATAGAAAGAGAGAGACAGGGAGGAAGGGAGGGAAGTTCATTCACTTGTTGTGATCTACTCATTAGGAAGCTGAAAATCAAGTCCATCCAGGAAATTCTTCATGAACTTTTCTTTGGCAAGAATCAAGTGATTCAGTCCACCCTGTTCTACTCACCAGCTGCCTGCGATTCCTCAGAAAGTCAGGAGAAGCATCAAAGAATTGGCGATTCAGTGGAGAGGCAAAAATAACACCCCTGGGCCAGTTAAGGAGTAGGAGGCAGCCTGTTGTTATCATTCTAAATATTTTGGAAATGATGACATCTATCTCTTTTTTGTTCAGATAATTTTCCTCTTTCCTCTCTACTCTTTTCCACCCTTAGTAGCTTTGTGTTGTGTCCTTTAAAATGAATTAAGATTAATTTTATTTTGAGAACTGTATACTCCCCTCAGATAGCAACACTTGAATTATCTAAAACTCTAAAACAGGGTGGGGGCCGGGCGCAGTGGCTCACACCTATAATCCCAGCACTTTGGGAGGCAGAGGTGAGAGGATTGTGTGAGCCCAGGGATTTAAGACCAACCTGGACAACTTGGAGAGACCTCGTCTCTACAATAAATCCAAAAATCAACTGGACGTGGTGACACGTGCCTGTGGTTTCAACTATTTGGAAGGCTGAGGTGGAAGGATCAGCAGTTCGAGGCTGTGGTGGTCCTGAGCATGCCACTGCACTCTAGTCTGGGCGACATAGTGAGACTCCTCAAAAAAAAAAAAAAAGAGAGTTGGTGAGTATGATGAACAGGGAAGGCTTATGACAAAAATTTCATATTATCTGTGATATGAATAAGAGAATAAGTGTAAATAAATAGATAAGTAATACATAAATTATAAATAAGAGAATATGCTTTACTTACTAATGGAAAAGGAAGCATTAGGATTTTTTTTTTTCTGCTTCAGCCTTCCAAGTAGCTGGAACCACAAGCATGCACCACCACACCTGGCTAATTTTTTTATTTGTTGTAGAGATGAGGTCTCACCAAGTTGCCCTGGCTGATCTCGAACCCTGGGCTCAGGCAATCCTCTCGCCTCTGCCTCCCAAAGTGCTGGGATTGCAGGAGTAGTAAGCAACCATACCTGGGTAGATAGAACTTTAAAAATTCATCTCTAATATTTCCAGGCAGTGATGTTTGTTCTAGGGGTGGCCCAATTACTCTCTGCCAGGCCCTGTTGGGACAGAAGAAATCCCATGTTTCATCTATTCTTAGCTAGTCTCCTTCATTAATGAGAAGGGAAAAATCTCTGCTCATCACAGGCAGCACATCGGGGGCATACTTTAATGTGTCCTGTCCTGAGTCCTAGCCATAGGCTGGTTTGAATCATGGTTCAACTCCCACTCAACAGAAACCAGACTCATTTCTGGCAGCCTGAAGAACATTGCATATAGAACACACTTGGTAAACTGTGGATGAATGGACCCCAGAAGATTCTAGATCTGTGGGGCAAGAGGCCCTGGTTCCCAGAGAAGGAATGCTTCCACCAGGACTACAGCTGCCACCAGGTCTCCCTGTGCCAGAAGAGCAGCTGACAGGAAACAGACTCATCAACCAGCCAGAGAGTCTGCCCTTTTATCGTGGGGCATGGAAGAATCTATCTGCACATGGGCAGTGGTGTCTCTTGTTATTTCCCTGTCTAATACCAAAGTCATTTAGACATCATGCAAGAGCCACAGCCTGAGATGGGCGTGATGACCAGGATTGTCAACCCTGGAGGTGAGATTCAGGTCATCTTACCAGATAAGGCCTCTAGACCAGCAGAGATACTGACTGAGGGGGAGGGGAACCCAGGATGGCCAGTAAAGAAGAGAGATTGTGGCCTCAAGATTATCTGTGGCAAAGAAGACCAATGTCTTGGTGTGTCTTGTGCTACTCTGACAGAATATCACAGAGGAGGTAATTTATAAAGAAAAAATTATCCCTCACACCTCTGGAGTCTGGGGAGTTCAATATCAAGGAGCTGGCCACTCTAGCTAAGTCACCCCCTGAAAAGGCAAAAGGGCAAGTGAACAGACAAGAAAGATAGGAAGGGGGCCGAACTCCCGCAATAACTAACCCACTCCTGCAGTAATGGTGTTAATCCATTCATAAGAGCAGAACCCTTGTGACCTAATCACCTCTTTTTTTTTTTTTTGAGTTGGAGTCTCACTCTGTCGCCCAGACTAGAGTGCAGTGGCCGCTCCCGGCCACTGCAGCCTCGACCTGCTGGGCTCCGGCGATCCTTCCACCTCAGCCTTCCGAGTAGCCAGAATTGCAGGCACACGCTACCACACCTGGCTAATTTTTGATTTATTGTAGAGATGAGGTCTCGCCAAGTCGCCCAGGCGGGTCTCGAACCTGTGGGCTCAGGCAATCCACTCACTTCAGCCTCCCAAAGCCCGGGATTACAGGCTGAGCCACCGAGCCCGGCCCTAATCTCCTCTTAAATGTTCCACATCTTAATGCCATCATGTGGCAATTAAATTTCAACATGACTTTCGGACGAGACATCCAAACCATAGTATTTTGTCCCTAATTCCCCCAAACTCATGGCCTTCTCACATACAAAATACATTCACTCCATTCCAAGAGTTCCAAAGTCTTTTTTTTTTTTTTTTTTTGAGTTGGAGTCTCCCTCTGTCAACCAGACTGGAGTACAGTAGTATGCTCACGGCCACTGCAGCCTCAACCTGCTGTGCTCAGTTGATCCTTCCACCTCAGCCTTCCAAGTAGCTGGAACTATAGGCACGTGCCAACACGCCCAGTTAATTTTTTGATTTATTGTAGAGATGAGGCCTCCCCAAGTTGCCCAGGCTGGTCTCAAACCTGTGGGCTCAGACAATCCTTTCACCTCGACCTCCCAAAGTGCTGGGATTATAGCCGTGAGTCAATGCACCCTGCCTTCAAAGTCTTAATTTGTTCCAGCATCAACTCTAAAGTCCAGAGTTACCTAAATCAGATATTCAGATATGGGTGAGAATCAGAGCACAATTCATCTTAAGGCACATTCCTTCCAGCTGTGAGCTTGTGAAATCAAACAGGCTATCTACTTTCTTTTTTTTTTGAGTTAGAGTCTCACTCTGTCACCCAGACTGGAGTGCAGTGACATGCTCATGGCCACCACAGCCTTGACCTGCTAGGTTCAGGTCGTCTTTCCACCTCAGCCTTCCAAGTAGCCAGAACTACAGGCATGCGCCACCACACCAGGCTAATTTTTTTATTTATTGTAGAGTTGAGGTCTCGCCAAGTTGCCCAGACTAGTCTGGAACCCATGGACTCAGGCAATTCTCTCACCTCGACCTCCCAAAGCATTAGGATTATAGGCATGAGCCACTCTGCCTGGCAGGCTATCTACTTTCAAAATACACTGTTGAGACATTCCCATTCCACAAGGGAGGGACAGGAAAGAAGAAAGGAATAAGAGATCCCAAGTAAGTCCAAAACCCAACAGGAGAAACAACATGAAGTCTTAAGTGGCCAGAATAATCTCCTTTGACTCCATATCCCATCTCCTGGGCACACAGGGCCAGAGGTTGGGCCCCCCCAAGACCTCAGGCAGCCTCACCCACCTGGCTTTGCTCAGTCCAGGTTGGAATCTTGTGACTGAAATTCTTCAGTTGGTGAAGGTCATGACCAAGTACAGGTAGCTTTACAGTTCTTGGGGCTCAGTGCTGATCCCACTCCCACTAGGCATTGCCCAGATGGAAACTTCCTGTGGCAGCTTGGCCCCTCAGGTTGGTTTCTGCCCCAGTCCCCAAGCTGTCTGCAACATCCTTTAAAATCTAGGTGAAGGTAGCCATGCCCTCATAGCTCCTGCATTCTGTGAACCTGCAGACTGAACACCATGTGAACACTGCCGAGGATTAGATTGTACCCTCTGGAGTGGCAGCCCAAGCTGCACCTGGATCTGCCCAAGCCATGGGGGGCACTATGCTGTAATGCAGAGAGAGGTGGCCCTGAGCAGTGAGCCCACAAGAGGGTGTATGCCCTGGGTCTGTGATGGGAAGAGCAGCCTCAAAGATCTTTGAAATGCCTTTGAGGTCTTTCACCTGTTGTCTTGATGAGTAGCACCAGGCTCACTTCTACTCATACTAATCTTTTTAGAAACCATTTCTTGGTCATGACCTTGGTTTGCTCTCCTAAACATGCCTTTTCACTGTTTAGATTTCCCCTATTTCCATTCTGCTTTTCTTTTCATTATAAATTCTGTCTTTAAATCATTTTTTCCCTCTCACATCTCACTGTATGTGGTTAATAGTAGCCATATAACCAGGCATGGTGGTCAACACCTGTAATTCTAACACTTAAGGACGCCAAGTTGGGAGGATTGCTTGAACCCAGGAGTTCACCCAGCCTGGGCAACATAGTGAGACTTTGTCTCTACAAAAAAATGTTTTAAAATTAGCCGAGTGTGGTGGTGCATGCCTGTAGTCCCAGCTACTTGGAAGACTGAGGTGGAAGGCTCACCTGAGCCCAAGAGGTCAAAGCTGAAGTAAGCTATGATCATGCCACTGCACTCCAGCCTAGGTGGCAGAGTGAGACTCCAACTCAAAAATAAAAAAAAAATAATAAAAGTAGCCACACAGAAGCCTGAAGGTTTTGTGGCTTAGATATTTCTTCCACCAGATATCCTAGTTCATCACTCTTAAATTCTGCATTCCATAAATCCCTAAGGTATGGACACAATCCTGTCAAGTGCTTTGCAACTGTGTGACAATATTGACCTTTATTGCTGTTTCCAATAACTTGTTTCACATTTCCATCTGAGACCTCAGCAGAATGACCCTTACATCCATATTTCTACAGACATTCTAATCAAAACTACTTAAATAATCCCTAAAAAGAGTTCTGTAGCTTGAGATCTTCTCCTGAGCCCTCACCAGATTTGCCCATAATGATCTATTCATGGCAATCTAAGATTTTAGCCTGTTTATCCACATTCTTCCAGCCTCTGCCCATTATCCAGTTCCAAAGCCACTTCCACACTTTTAGGATTTGCTATAGCAACACCCCCACTCTTGGCACCAATTTTCTGTTTTAGTTCATTTGATGCTGCTATAACAGAATACCACAGACTGGGTAATTTATAAAGATTAGAGATTCATTGATCACAGGTCTGGAGGCTGAGAAGTTCAAAGTCAAGTGTCCCACACTTGTATATCTTCTTGCTGTATCACCCATAGCAGAAAGCTGAAGGGCAAGTGATTATGCAAGATGGAGAAAAGGGGCTGAACACCCACAATAATGAACCCACTCCTATAGTCGTGACATTCGTGCATTCACAAGTGCAAAGCATCATGACCTAATCACCTCTTTCAAGTCTCACCTCTCAATGCTGTCACAATGGCAATTAAATTTCAGCTGAGTTTGGAGGGGACATTCAAGCCATAACAACCAATATTACTCTCATAATTTTTCCCAGGAAAAGAAAGTAACCAGAATCCTGGAGTAGCTGTTTCCAAATGAGGGGAACTTACTCTATGAAGCCATTGGGCAAAAGGTGAATGGGCTGTCATGGACCCTATGGTACACTGCTCCTATCTACCCTTCACGTTCAAGGCGTTAATTTACCCAAGGGCAGAGAATGTTTTCTCCTAAAGGCTGACAGCTGTGTTCTTCTCCAGGTACAGTCCTGCTGCGAGGGACTACCCCACCCAAGCAACATCTTCTCTTCAGTGCATCCTGCAGTCAGTGATTAGATTGATGCCAGTTGGAATTCGGCACAAAACTCAGAGATTCTTAGGCTCAATCCTAAAGTGAATGTTAAGAGTGGACTGCAAAGTTTTAAAACAAAGTTTATTAGAGAAAGAAGAGAGTGGAAAAAAGGGCAGGCAAAAGTTTCATACCAGAAAGGCCTAGCATGGGAAAGTCTCTCGAAAAAGAAATACTGCACTTTTGTTCTCTGAACACCTTCCAAAACCTGCCTACAGGAAATGTATCTATGTATATCCTATGCTAGCTACCCTGCCTCAAGTTGATGCGAAGATACAAATGCTTAGTCCCTTTACTTTATTAGGGACTGAAAGGACCAAGTTGGAGTAGATATACCCAAAGAACAACCATTTTAACACGGCTTAGTTCTGTCATATTCTCTCCTTTTTTTTTTTTTTTTGAGTCGGAGTCTCATTCTGTCGCCCAGGCTGGAGTGCAGTGGCATGCTCACAGCCACTGCAGCCTCGACCTGCAGGGCCAGGTGATCCTTTTGTCTCAGACTTCCAAGTAGCTGGAATCATAGGCATGCACCACCACACCAGGCTAATTTTTTTCTTTATTGTAGAGACGAGGTCTCAGCAAGTTGCTCAGGCTGATCTCAAACTCCTGGGCTCAAGAAATCTCGCTCTGCCTCCCAAAGTGCTGAGATTACTTTGGGAGCCACCATGCAGGTCTTATTCTCTTAATATCACCTAACTTGCCCTCTAATCAAGGACAGAACTAGTTCCTCAGAGGTGGCAACTTATCATTGTTTTACAATCTTCTGCCCAGCTTGTTTTGTAAGCCAGTTAATCCAATCAGCCCTCATGACCTTCATGACACAGACCCCATCAACATGGCGACATTCATGTGACTGACCCACCCATTCACCTGCTGACCATCACCAGACATCAGTACCTGTACTTACCTGCCTCTTCATGATGATGTAAAAAAGACCATCACCCGATCACCTTAATGACCTGTCCGACCTCCCCCATCAAAGGGAAGGTTTAAAGGCATTCAACTTCAAGCAGTCATTCACCATTGCTTTGCTAAGCTCTGGTCTGTGGTTCTTTGAACTATAGCTGCCATGTTTTCCTGAGCTTTGGCCCCCTCTCCTACCTTGCAGAGGTAAATGTCAATCTCTCCTCCCACCACTTACTTCCTGAATAAACTATATTTTCCAGTCTAACTTATGTGCAATTTTTTGCATCCTTTGTGCAGCACCGGATTGTAGACTCCCCACCTTCAGTCCCATCTGGTCTGACCTAACAGGGACATAAATATGTAGGCTGGTAAATACCTAACAATCAGTTACCCGAGGTGGAGGGAGCCCGGGTTTATAATATTGGGCCATTTCCATGTAAACTCTCCTACTATGCAAATTTCAAGATCAACTTGACTTCTCTAAATGAGGAGGTTGGAGAAGAGGTACAGAGCTGACTCAGGAGTCCAGCTAGTGTGCACCAGGGGACCCTTTCCAGAATGCCACAGCCATCTCTTGAAGAGCTATCCTGGTTTCAGATCCCCCCGTGGGATTGGTTGAGGCCTCTGTTGAAACCACATCAAAGTTCAATGTCTTCCTCTACCAGATCCAGAATCCTTCACTCCTTACAGGTGTTGATTCTGAGAACACCCCTCAATATACCTCCTGCTTGTGGTTTTTCATAACAGGGTTTATTTCTCAGGGAACCTGGGCAACGACACCGCTTAGATGCCAGGGGTCCACTCTTGGCTGTTTTCTTCTCACTCTACATTCTTTTCCTGGACATCTTACGCACTCCTTGTGTGCCATCACCTCTGAATCAGATGACACTACTCTACTCCAGACTTCTTTTTCTGAAGTCCAGTTCTAAACTTCCAGGTTCCTGTGGACAGATAAACAGATTTCATTGGGACTTAAAACTCAACTTAAAACAAACTCATCATCTTTTCCCAAATCTGCCTTTTCTCTTGTGTTCCCTCTTTCAGTTAATGAATCAACGTTTTTCTAAGAGCATAAATTCATTTATTTATTTTTTATTTTTAATTTTTTTGAGTTGTAGTCCAGTCACCCAGACTGGAGTGCAGTGGCCGCTTCCAGCCACCGCAACCTCGACCTGCTGGGCTCCGGCGATCCTTCCGCCTCAACCTTCCAAGTAGCTGGAACTACAGGCGTGCGCTACCATGCCCGGCTAATTTTTGATTTATTGTAGAGATGAGGTCTTGCCAAGTTGCCCAGGTGGGTCACGAACCTGCAGGCTCAGGCAATCCACTCACCCCAGCCTCCCAAAGCACGGGATTACAGGCTGAGCCACCGAGCCCGGTTTAAGAGCATAAATTTAAAGCAAAACAAAACCCCAAGCCCAGAATGACCTTTCTCAGTTCTTTCTCCCTAAACTCCAAGTGATTCTCTAGTTGTTTCTAAAAATCTGTCCCTTTTCTTACATTCTCTCCATCTCCACATTACTTAAGTTCAGACTATCTCCTCCCTGCACCATCATCATGGCCTGCAAGGGTCTCTCTGATTATTTCCTACCCATACTGGTCTACACCACCAACCTTCAAAGGATGGGGGAGGGGTCTGAAATCCAATGGGATGCAAGAAGAAAATACTAGGGCTACTATTGTTATTTATTTATTTATTTATTTATTGTGTAGGAGTCTCACTCTGTCACCCAGGCTGGAGTGGATTGGCACGCTCATGGTCACCACAGCATACTGCAGGGCTCGAGGTGATCCTTCCATCTTAGCCTTCCAAGTAGCTGAAACCACAGGCATGTGCCTGCCACCTTGCCCGGCTAATTTTTCTTAATTTATTGTAGAGACAAGGTCTTTCCAAGTTGCCAAGGCTGGTCTCAAACCCCTGGAATCCTCTTGCCTCCACCTCCCAAAGTGCTGAGATTACAGGCATGAGCCACCGCACCCGACTCTATTTTTATTTCTTTAATCTCTTCCTTTTAATACATGTCTTAGGTTGTACATGTGTCTAAATGTGGTGCTCATGCCTGTAATCTCAGCATTTTGTAAGACCATGGCAAGAGGATCATGTGAAGCCAGGAGTTCGAGAACAGCCTGGGCAACATAGTGATACCCTATCTTTCAAAAAAAAAATCCAGGCATGGCAGAACATGCCGATAGTTCCAGCTACAGGGAGACTGAGGCAGGAGGATCGCTTGAGTTCAGGTGTTTGGAGCTGCAGTTGAGCTGTGATTGCTCCACTGCACTCCAGTCAGCGTGACAGAGTGAGACCCTATCTCTAAAGAAGGAAAAAAATTATGCTTGTTATATCCTTAAATACATAACGTTTTATATATAAAATACTTTGATAGGCATTCACCCTCACCTTTTTTGTTTGGTTGGACTTTTGTAGTGCATGATCAAAAAATTTGTGGGTCACCGCGCTGCAATCCTAACCCAGTGATCTCTCTACCAGATCCTTGAATGTCCTTCCTTTACTCAGAGATGTTTGGTGACTCCCTGGGCTCAAATGCCACCTTCCTCATTAGACCTTTCCCAGTTTCCAATGCTGTCATCAGCCTCTTCCCACATATCCAGAACTCCTCATAGAACACATACGTTTTTCTTTTTTTTTTTTTCGCTTTGTAATCTAGGTATGTGTCCTTATCTTCTGGTATATTTTAAGCTCATTGAGGACAGAGACTATATTTATATTTTCCCCTAGAGTCTAGCATTGCATCACGCAATAGGAAGACAAATATTTGTTCAGTAAATATTTGAAGTATCATACACCTCAGATATGATGTGTCCTGTTTAAATAATCCATTCTTCATATAAGGTGCAATGATAGTTAATAAGACTTCAAGCAATTTAACACTTGTCCATTTCAGAAAAAAGTCCACGATCCCTAACAGTTTCTGAATTACAGGCCGCAGTCACTAAAGAAGCCAAAGAATGACATTGCCACAAGGTGGCAGAATGACATCGCTCTTCAATATAGCTTTTTCAGTTTGAATTCTCATCTAAAACATCACCAGCCAACCACTAAGCTACTTTAGAGCACATCGTGTGCCCCCAGAAGAAACTAGAGCAAGCTGTCCGTGGTGGCTCACGCCTATAATCCCAACACTTTAGGAAGTGGAGGCAAGAGGATTGCCTGGGCCCATGGGTTTGAGACCAACATGGCAAGACCTCATCTCCACAATAAATAAAAACATGCCAGGCGTGGTGGCATGTGCCTGAAGTTCCAGCTACTTAAACGATCACCTGAGCCCAGCAGGTTGAGGCTGTGGTGGCCATGGGTGTACCACTGTACTCCAGCCTGGATGACAGAGTGAGACTGCAACTCAAAAAAAGGGCTAATTTGACTCCCCTGAGTCATCCTCACCTGTGTCTCCAGATCTCCACAAAAGACATTAAGTGACATTGAATGCCCATCTCCCAAGCACATGCACAAGAGATTCTGACTTGGCAGGCCCAGTCTCCTGAGGGAGGAGTGGAACACAGTGCCCCCAGCACTGGGACTCGGACGATGGGGGTGCCAGGGGCCTTCTGCAGACAACTCCTCCACATTGTGGGCCTCTTTTGCCCACAGACTGCCAGAAGGGAGTTAACATGCGGAAACCCTAGCTGGGGCTCTCCCCTGCATGTCCCCGTGTCCCTGAGCCTCCCCCATGCTGTCACCCCGGATACCCGCACCTGTGGCTCATTGAAGGAATGGTGGAGCAGAATGGAGTCCACCCTTGTCCTTGAGTGTGCCAAACCCGGTGGTGATCCTTCTTGAATGTACTCTTTGGAAAAATGCATAGAGGAGTAGCCAGACTTTCTGCCCTCATGATTTCTTCACAGGGCTAGATAACGATCCCCAGGGTTGGATTTCTCTAAAGATGAAAGCCAAAAGTGAGTAAATGCTGATGAGGTCCTGGGCCCTGCCCTCTCCATCCCTAGGATCAGAGGGACCAAGTGCCACCTTTTTCCTGGGTAGACCCTCGAGGAACCAGAGCCCAGGCAGAAGGGCGGTTGGGTAGACAGGGCTCCCAACTCCAGCATGACAACATAAATGCCATTTATTGGAGACATCATATTCCAGGCACTGTTGTATGTTAAGTACTGATTCATTTAATTTTCACAGAAACCCTACAAGTTAAACTATTTTAAGCCCCATGATTGTTTTCAGTCGTGAAAACAAAGTTTCTGCCTTTGCTGGGAACGGGTGGGACCCGTCTCCAGGTAGCCTTCAGAACCCTTGCTTCCAGCTTCTATGCATGGAAGATGCCGAGGAGAGTGGGGCCTGCAGAGACTTGAGGTCACACAAGGGGTGACTCAACTGTGAGTCACAGAAGGTCAGTCAAAGTCAGGAGTGCAGGCTGCTGAGCGGCCCCCTCAAGGACGAGACCCCAGTGAGCATGATGCCCGAGGGCCCAACACCCAAACAACCTCACATAAACCCTCCTCAACTTAGAAGTTACGCTGTGGGACCAGGTACAGTGGCTGACGCCCATAATGAGCACTTTGGGAGGCGGAGGCCAGAGGATTGCCTGAGCCCACGAGTTCGAGACCAGCCTGGGCAACATGGCAAGACCTCGTATCTACAATAGAGCAAAAAATCAGCTGAACGTGGTGGCACATGCCTGTGGTTCTAGCTACTTGGAAGGCTAAGATGGAAAGACTTCCTGAGCTCAGCAGGTCAATGCCGCGGTGGCCGGTGGCTATGAGCATGCCACTGTACTCCAGCCTGGATGACAGAGTGAGACTCTGACTCAAAAAAAAGGCTGGGCTCGGGCTTGGTGGCTTCCCAGCACGTTGGGAAGCTGAGGTGAGAGGATTGCCTGAGCCCACGGGTTCTAGACCAGCCTGGGCAATTTGGTGAGATTTCATCTATACAATAAATCAAAAAATTAGCTGGGCATGGTGGCACACGCCTGTAGTTCCAGCGACTTGGAAGGGTGAGGCGGAAGGATCGCCTGAGCCCAGCAGGTCAAGGCTGTGGTGGCTGTGAGCGTGCCACTGCACTCCAGCCTGGGTGACAGAGTGAGACTCCCCACTCCAAAAAAAAAAGAAAGAGATTACTCTAAGGGAAGACACCAACCTAATTAATTGATTTCTACGCTTCAGTGGGTTGGTGGCCCAAAGTAACATTAAGTTCAGTATCAGAAAAGTAAAGAAAAAAATTCAATTTCTGGTATGTCTGACTCAGTGGACTAAAGTTCATTACCACTAGAATAAGGAAAAGAAAAGAAACCAGGCAGGCACTCTTTAACACTAATATCTGAATCCTCCTCTCAGGACTGAGGGGTTAATACTCTGCCCTGTTGACCCCAAGGACCAAGGAATTGACTGGGAAGGCCAGTGCTTGTGTCAGGGTATGGTGGAACCAGAAGCCTATCCAGACTTGTCCAATTGAAAATGGCTTCGTGTTTCAGATATTAACAATTTATCCAAGACCGATCTCACAGAGGAAGAATCTCAGTTCAGAGATGGAGTTCAGTCTCCTGGACATGCCGATCACTGGCCTACTGCCCTCCCACACCTCCACCCATTTCAGCAGACCAAAGCCCTCCCCAGAAAACTCATGTAACTGGAAAAACCTCTCATTTGGTACAAGTGACTCCTTTCTGTTGGCAGTTTGGGCACTGTCTTATCTCTGATTTTGATAAAGGGAGCTTTGCTGAAAAGCTCTTGGAAGTGGTTCAACAAAGGAATTTTTTTTTTTTGGAGTTGGAGTTGGAGTCTCACTCTCACCCAGGCTGGAGTGCAGTGGCACACTCATGGCCACTGCAGCCTTGACCTGCAGGGCTCAGGTGATCCTTCTGCTTCAGCCTTCCAAGTAGTTGGAACTAGAGGCATGTGCCACCACGCCCGGCCAATTTTTTGATTTATTGTAGAGATGAGGTTTGGCCATGTTGCCCAGGCTGGTCTCAAACCCATGGGCTCAATCAATCCTCTTGCCTCCACCTCCTAAAGTGCTGGAATTATAGGCATGAGCCACCGCACCCTTGAATCTTCTTTTTCTCTTGGGTAAATACCACAAGTGAAACAGATGGAACATATGGTAGGTGTATGCCTAACCACTTTCAAAAATGGTTGCACCATTTGTTATTCCCACCAGCAGTGTATGAGTGGTCCAGTTTTTCCACATTCTTGCCAACACTTGGTATCGTCAGACTTTTACATTTCAGTCATCCTAATGGGCATGTAGTGGTATCTCTTTGTGGTTTGATTTGCATTTCCTGAATGTCTAATGATATGGAACACCCTTTTATGTGTTTGTTTGCCATCCTTATATCTTCTTTGGTGAAGTGTTTGTTGAAATCTTATACCCATTTTAAAAGCAGATTGTTTGCAACCTCATGGTTGAGTTTTGAGAGTTCTTTATATATTCCAGATATGGTCCTTTGTAAAGATTTCCTTCCCATCCATTGCTTATCTTTTCATCCTCTTAACAGAGTCTTTTGAAGAACAAAGTTTTTAATTTTGATGAAGTATAATTTATCATTTTGTTATTATATGGATAGTGCTTTTGATGATGTATGTGAGAAATCTTTGCATAACCCAAGGTAACAAAGGTTTTTACTATACCTCTTTCTAGAAATTTTATAGTTTTAGATTTTACAATTATTTCTATAATCTAATTTGTTAATTTTTAAGTATGGTTCAAATTATGGATCTAAGGAGCAAAGTTTTGTGGTTTTTTTTAACATCTGAATATATTCTGGCACCATTTATCCAAAATCAGTTTTCCATATATGTGTGAGTATATTTTTGGACTCTCCACTCTGTTCTTTTGATCTATTTGTCTGTCTTTATGCCAAAGCCATGCTGTTCTGATTGCAGCAGAGGAATTCGAGTACAATGATAAACTTTAAAAATAGCCTCTTGGCTGGACACGATAGTTCACACCTATAATCCCAGCAATTTGGGAGGTTGAAGTGAGAGGATTGCCTGAGCCCACGGGTTCAAGACCAGCCTGGGCAACTTGGTAAGACTTCATCTCTACAATAAATAAAAAATTAGCCAGGCATGGTGGCACATGCCTGTAATTTCAGCTACTTGGAAGACTGAGGAAGAAGTATCACCAGAGTTCAGCCCGTCGAGGCTGCAGTGGCTGTGAGTGAGCCACTGTACTCCAGCCTGGGCTACAAAGTGAGACTCCAACTCAAAAAAAAAAAAAAATAGCTCCAGGATCCATTCTATCCTAGAGACCCTGGTATTTCCTTTTTCCTTTCTAGGACAAGAGGAAAGCCTGCAACCTCTTCCCAGAGGTCAGCACAGTCCATCTTTTTCTCAAATGGTCTTAGAACTGCTGCCAACAGGTTGCAACAGAGAAATTTACTGAGTCTGTGTGGATGACAGGAAACTACAGAAAAGTCATCCACCACTGGCAGCTTGCTCCCCAAACCAGCCCCTGGACCAAGCTGAGAACAAACCAATGTCCTCACTGGAAGGGAGGAGCATCTGTAGGGGCAAGGACAACTAGCTCTGGCACACCCAATCAGACAGTCTCCAGCAATTTCTGTAAAGACTTACAGATAGAAGACTGAAATTAACTATTAAAATAAAATTTGGGAATATTGAAGAATTCATCCTACTTCCTTTTCTCCTTCCCTTTTTTCTCTTCCAACATCACTCACTCCCAATCCTTCAGCTTCAAGAATTGTGCGGTGGTTACATGCTAAAAAGAAAGTAGGAAAACAGGCTTTCTCTTACCTTCTTACACACTGGGGGTGTGAGCCTGGCCACTGGGCAGTGGGCAGTGTTGGACAGAAATCTGGGGAAGTGGGAAAGTTCTGGAACCTTCTTTATGATCTGCGCAAATTGCCTGTAATCTAAAACTATTATAAAATAAAAAGTTTATTAAAAAACTAAAACTCAAAGTCACCATTTAGAGGGAAAATCAGCAAAAGGGTAGTTTTACTAAAACTGCTGAGAAACAACTTAGCAGTTCTAAAAAGTAACCGTTCTCTTTGTTTGTTATCTTCCCAACTGAAAAATGACCACAAATCTTCAACTTTTTTAGATGCTTCTATTTGATTGGGCGTTTGTTTATTCCTTCAAGCTGTGAAATGGCCCTTAGATGGCTTCAAGAGTCGAAGTAGAAGTGTGCTAGTTTCTGCCCCCCTCCCCGCCCTTCCTGGTGCAAACACCCGTCCATCTGTTTCTCCTCCATCCCTGATCACATCATTTTTCCTGGTTTAATTGGAGATAAGAGGAACAGATACTGAGTCTCTCCAAAGGATACCCTGGAGATGCTCAGTGCTTATGGAGAGTATGAAAGCATGGGAGTTCAAAGACAAGGATTTCAGGCTATCATCATATATCACCACTGTTCTGTCATAATAAAAATGGAAGGTATATAAACATCCATTCAGTGACCCAGGAATCTGAGTTCCCTGCTGACAAACGCCTTCTACTGAAAAGTGTCCCACTAATGGGATAATCCCACAGATGGATAAACACAGACACAGGGCTCTGTCACACACTAATACCAACCAGGTTGCCATGTTTCCAGGGTTACAGCTCTGCCCAGGAGGAAGCCCCTCCAGCAAACGCAAATGTTTTAGCAAATACCTTGGAACCTCAACAGAACAATGCTTCCTACATTACTAAAAGAAAAATGGGATAGAAAATGAGCATCCAGAAATAGTAGTTGCCCACCTGAGAGTCCAACCCATTTAATTTGATGAGGCAACCACAGGCCCAGAGAGGGTAAATGACTTCCACAGTCGCACAGCGATTTCGTGGTAGGGCCAGAAGCAAAGTTGTTTCCTCATCCCGTCCAGAAGCCTTATCACTAGAGCACACTGTGTGACTCATGTCTTTGAATGATTTCATTGCTCTGTTATTTTAACCTATTTAGTTAAAATATACTTATTCAGTGAGAAAGTACAAAAATCAAAGTTAAATAATTAGTGAAAATAAACAAAAGTTTTTTTTTAAATCCAACAGTAGAACAAAACTTGTTATTTGGAAGAAAAAGTCCTATTTGGCTGCCCTTTTAAAACATTTCCAACTGGTTTTTGCATACTTGAGGCTTTGAATTACTTCCACAACCAAGAACAACAGAATAGCAAATACGAACCTGTTAAAGAAAGAAAAGAAAAAAAGAACCAAATTTGTTAAATTTCTCTTTTCCCCCACCTTCTCTTCCCCCCACCTTCCCATGAGATGGAAATGCAGCCTGTCTCACGGAAAGAAAACACTGAGATTATATGCTTGGATTCCCTCCTTTATACATAAATAAACAAGTAACTGGAAGGACCAGTTTTACTCTGGGCACTGTGCAGGTCACAGTGGAGGTGACTCTAGGGTCTCCCTCCTGTATCACCTGATTTCTCTCCAGCCCGCCTATGGACCAGGCCTTGGAAGTTTCCACGGGCAGCAGGTGGTCTCCTGGGCTTGGAGCACAGCTGTACCTGGGCCCCAGAGTGGCTGCATGGTAAAGCAAAGGTCCTATAAGTAGCATGCTTCTGAGAAATTCTAAGTCTGTAAAAATAATAATAAGAATAAAGAAATACATAGCACACCACTGTTGAGGCCCTTGGAAGACAGCCTGGCACTAATCAGCCTTTCGTGTCATGTTCATCAATTGATTTTGATTTCAGTAGGCATGCTCTTAGGGATGGCCATGACTCCATGAAGACCAAGGAGGCAGGACAAGAGGGAGGTCGCAAGTAGAGAAAAAAGTAAATACAAAGTCAAGCCTCAGGAATTCTGCCACCAATTTGCTGTGTGGCTCAGAGCAAGTTAGCTTCTCCAAGCCTCAGCCTCTCTTGAGTAGAATAAAGATAATTGGCTGGGTGTAGTGGCTCATACCTGTAATCCCATCACTTTGGGAGGCAGAAGTGAGAGGATTGCTTAAGTCCAGGGGTTTAAGACCAGCCTGGGTAACTTGGCAAAACCTGTATCTACAATAAAAAAATAAAAAATTAGCCGGTCATGGTAGCGCCTGCCTGTAGTTCTGGTTAGTTGGAAGGCTGAGGCAGAAGGATCACCGGAGCCCAGCAGGTCGATGCTGGGGTGGCCGTGAGCGCACCATTGCACTCCAGCCTGGACGACAGAGTGAGACTCCAAAAAAAAAAAAAAAAAATTAGCCAGCCTGGTGGCGCACACCTGTAGTTCCAGCTACTTGGAAGGTTGGAAGGTTGAGATGGAAGTATCGCCTAAACCCAGCAGGTGGAGTCTGCAGTAGCCATGATCATACCTGGGCAACAGAGTGAGACTCTGGCTAATGATGATGATGATGATAATAATAATAATAATAACCGCCCCACAACCTCAGCAGGTTGAGCATGTGAAAACTGCATAAAAGGTATCTAACAACCAGCCTGGGCAACTTGGTGAGACCTTATCTCTACAATAAATCAAAAAATTAGCCAGGCATGATGGTGCATGCCTGTATTTCCAGCTACTAGGATGACTGAGGCAGAAGGATTGCCTGAGCCCAGCAGGTTGAGGCTGCAGTATAGGTATTGATTTGAGCCAACTCTACATCCATAACTGCTTCTCCTTGCCCTCAGTCAAAACCCTAAGGGCTTAGAAGTGATAATAATTGGGTGCGGTGGTTCATGCCTATAATCCCAGCATTTGGGGAGGTAGAGTTGAGACGATTGCCCGAGGCCACGGGTTCGAGACCAGCCTGGGCAACTCGGCGAGACGCCATTTCTACAATAAATCAAAACAAATTAGCTAGGTGTGGTGGTGTGCATCTGTAGTTTCAGCTACTTGGAAGGCTAAGGCAGAAGGATCACCTGAATGCCGTGAGCGTGCCACTGCACTCCAGCCTGGGTGAGAGAGTGAGACTCCAACTCAAAAAATAAATAAATAAAACAAAACTAAAATAAATGTTTTTAAAAAAGAAGTAATAACTGACACTGATGCAGCGCTTGCTGTATACTGCATGTCATTCTATGTGTTGTGCATATAGTAACTCATTTCATCCTCATAACTGCATACACATTCTTTAGTCATCCCCAATGTGTAGGGAAGGACAGAGTCATGAAAGGCTAAGGTATGTGTTTAGAGCAAATAGCTGGTATCTGATATAGACTCAGGCAACAGGACTTGAGCATCTGTGTTCGTCATCATCACACTCCACTCCCTCGCCTATAAAGATGGTATTGCCCCAGAAAGAAGCCAAACAGCCCCAGAACCACCGTCTCCCTCCTCCTCTGATCCTTTCCCTACCAGCTGCCCGTGGGTTTCCAAACCCTCCTCTGGTCTGGAACACCTCTGTCTCGCTCTAGCCTTCTGGATTCCAACTCCTCCCTGGTTTCTTTTTTGGATCCTCTGCCTCTCTGACCTCTCTTGAGCCCCAATGGCTTTCTCCAAATCACCCCCATCTTCAGGAGGGGTTCCATCCATCCACCAAGTGCCAAATTGCACCTGATGATCATTTGGCACAGAAGGCTGCTTGTTTGACCCACCGAAACTAATAATGAATGATAAGATATAAAGCACTGACTGTGACGGGGATAGTCAGTCACTGAGTGCAACTTACCAGGAGACTCCAAACCCTGGTAGTGTGTTTCCCTCCAGGTATGTTTCAGGAGAAAAAGAAGACTGCACCAGGAAAAACGATCACACTTGAGTTCCCATCTGCTGCAACACAGATATTTTAAAGGTTCTGGAAAGATCACATTGGGGTGAGGTGGGATGTGGGGGAGGGGTGGACGGGGGAAGCTGGGGAATTGTGAGTCTCCTCTCCAGCATCTGCTGAACAAGAATCTCAGGCATCAGGCCAAACTGTGGGCAACTTCATCGAGCCACCATGCTCTCCCTCCAAGTCAAAGTTATGCTAATCTGTCTTTTTTTTTCCATTTTACCAAAAAGGTCTAAGTTCATGACAATCTCTGTCTGTCTCTCTCTCTCTCTCTCTCTCTCTCTCTCTCTCTCTCTCTCTCTCTCTGAATAGGAGTCTCACACTGTTGCTCAGGTTGGAGTGTAGTAGCCCACTTAAGGCCATCGCAACCTTGACTTTCTGGGCTAGGTGATCTTTCCACCTCAGCCTTTCAAGTAGCCGGAATCACAGGTGTGCACCACCACACCAGGCTAATTTTTTTTTTTTTGAGTTGGAGTCTTACTCTGTCGCCAAGGTTGGAGTGCAGTGGCACACTCAAAGCGTGCCACCCCAGTGTTGACCTGCTGGGCTCCGGCGATCCTTCCACCTCAGCCTTCCAAGTAGCCAGAACTAGAGGTGCACACTACCACACCCGGCTAATTTTATTTATTTATTTATTTATTGTAGAGTCGCAGTCTCGCCAAGTTGCCTGGGTGGATCTCGAACCTGTGGGCTCAGGCAATCCACTGGAGTAGCCCTACCAAAGTGCTGGGATTATAGGCTGTGCCATTGAGCCCAGCCAATTTTTTTTTTTAAATTGTGGAGACGGGGTCTTGCCAAGCTGCCCAGGCTAGTCTTGAACTCCTGGGCTCAGACAATCCTCCTCCTCCACCTCCTGAAGTGCTGGGATAACAGGCGTGAGCTACCACATTCCGCCGACAATCTCTTTGATGCCAGTTTTCAATCTGAGAAAGGTTTGGCACATTTTGGATGGCTGGTCAATACGTTTGCAAATGGAAATCCCACTATTCCTTGTAGTGGCACTTGGAAAGCCATGTCTGGTGTCACAGCAGCAGGAACTTTTAGTGTCCAACCTGACGATGTTGCTCAGGACTGGTCCTCAATGGTGTGACACTCACACGTCTTGTCTTTCAACCAGTGATTCACTGTGGGAGGGAGTTTGGGGTGTAAATGATAAAGTGGAGCCAAAAATGGTGAGAAAAATTTATAAGTGGTCTTCCCTAGGGAGTCAAAGAGTTATTAACCCCCAACAAATGATGAGGGAGCTGTGTTCTTGACCCAGATTTAGCTGTCTGGGGCCTCTGGCTGTAGGAGCCACTGAACCACTGAGCAGTCCTGATTGGCTTCTGCTATGATTGGTTCCGGAGTGTCTCTTTCTCCTTCATGTCCTTATGAAATAACTTTTTTTTTTTTTTGAGTTGGAGTCTCACTCTGTCGCCCAGACTGGAGTGCAGTGGCCGCTCCCGGCCACCGCAGCCTCGACCTGCTGGGCTCCGGTGATCCTTCCGCCTCAGCCTTCCAAGTAGCTGGAACTACGGGCACGCGCCACCACACCCGGCTAATTTTTTATTTATTGTAGAGACTAGGTCTCACCAAGTTGCCCAGGCGGGTCTCGAACCCGCGGGCTCAGGCAATTCACTTACTTCATCCTTCCAAAGCGCAGGATTACAGGCTAAGCCACCGAGCCCGACTAAGAATAATTTTCAAAGATACATACAAAAGTGTTTATGGGAGACAAAATATATGGGATTTGTTTTAAAATTTTTTAGCAGCACTTTGGGAGGTGGAGGCAAGAGAATTGCCTGAACCCAGGAGTTTGAGACCAGTCTGGGCAACTTGATGAGACCTCATCTCTATGATAAATCAAAAATTAGACAGGTGTGGTGGCATGCATCTGTGGCTCCAGCTACTTGGAAGGCTGAGGTAGAAAGATCGCCTGAGCCCAGCAGGTCAAGACTGCAGTGGCTGCTGTACTCCAACCTGGGTGACAGAGTGAGACTCCGACTGAAAAATAAAAAATGATTCAGCAGCAATAACTACAAACAACAAAACAGCAATGAGTTTCAATGAAAAGAAACCACAGAATGATGACAATGGCTAAAGCTGAGCAGTTTCGTATATTTATTTTATTTATATTTTTTTAGAGACGGGGTCTTACTATGTTGTCTTGAAAATATGAAACTCTGTCCCCATTAAACATTATCGCCTCGTTACCCCTCCCTGCGGCCCCTGGCACCACCCTTCTACCTTCTGCCTCTATGAATTTGACTACGCTAGATGCCTCGTGCATGTGGCACCATAACCGTGTCTGTCCTTTTATGATGGACTTACTTCACTTGATATATTGTCCTCAAGCTTCGTCCAAGTTATAGCATTTGTCAGAGCTTCCTTTCTTTTTAAGGCTGAATAATATTCTACTGTATGGATGTACCACATTTTGTTTAGCCATTCACTTGCTGATGGGCGTTTGTTTTGTTTCCACATTTGGCTACTGCGAGTAATGCTGCTTGGAACTTTAATATGTATCTGTTCAAGTCCCTGCTTTCAATTCTTTTTGGTGTATACCTACAAGTAGAATTGCTAGATCATATGGCTAGTCTATGTTTAACTTTTTGAAGAACCACCTAGTGTGTTCCACAGTTGCTCCACCATTTTACATTCCCATCAGCCACCGAAACACGTGGGAGTTTCCGTTTCTCCATATCTGTGTCAACACTTATTGTTTTTCTTTTTTATAAAAATGTATGGGAGGCTGAGGTAAGTGGATTGCCTGAGCCTGGGGGTTCGAGACCCGCCTGGGCAACTTGGTGAGACCTCATCTCTACAATAAATCAAAAAATTAGCGGGACGTGGTAGCGCGCGCCTGTAGTTCCGGCTACTCGGAAGGCTGAGGCGAAAGGATCGCCGGAGCCCAGCCGGTAGAGGCTGCGGTGGCCAGGAGCGGCCACTGCGCTCCAGTCTGGGTGACGGAGTGAGACTCCGACTCAAAAATAAATAAATAAATAAATAAATGATTTTTTAAAAATGTAATAGCCATCCTAATGGATTTCTATTATGTCAATATTTCAAGTGTTTCACACATTTTGATAGTTGATTTTTATGGAAATTTCTCAATTTATACACTTTTTTTTTGAAGCGGGTTCTTACTCTGTTACCCAGATTGGAGTGCAAGAGTGTGATCATAGCTCATTGCAGCCTTGAACTCCTGTATCCAAGCAATCCACTGACCACAGCTCCCCGCGACCCCAACCACTCCCAAATATTAACCAAGCCTGGCTAATTTTTAAACTTTTTGTAGAGATGGGATCTCGCTGTGTTGCCTAAGTTGACCATGGGCTTTGCCATGAATCAAATGTGACCACACAGTGTTTTGCAGTGTTCTTGTGGAGATGAGGCCTCCATTGTCACCCCTGCAGACTTCCAGTCAGCCCAGTTCCCTTTTCCGAAACAGTCTGGTTTTCTTGACTTTGGAAGCTTCAAAGATAGGAGTTTGCATTCTTTTGATAGAATGAGCTTAATGAAATATTGTAAGATCCGAGATGCAGAAAAAATCCGAGATAGCACTTTTGCCCACTTTGATGCCTACAAGTGTGAACACTGCTGGGCACAGTGGTTCATGCCTGCAATCCCAGCACTTTGAGAGGCAGAGGTGAGAGGATTGCCTGAGCTCAGGGGTTCAAGATGAGCCTGAGCAACATGGCAAGACCTCGTCTCTACAATAAATCAAAAAATCAGCTGGGCGTGGTAGCACATGCCTGTAGTTCCAGCTACTTGGAAGGCTGAAGCGGATGGATCACCTGAGCCCAGCAGGTCAAGACTGCGATGACTGTGAGATTGCCACTGCACTCCAACCTGGGCAACAGAGTGACTCCAACTAAAAAAAAAGCATGAAACAAGGAGAGAGAGCCCTTTCCAACTTTGTCTAAGCATCAGCAGTGACTGCAGCATTGGCCATTGGTGGGCCAGTCGAGAGCCAACCAGAATATCTCATGACTGGACAAATGACACTGTCATTGAGTACAATTTCATGCTGGCATTAAAAATTATGCTTCTAGCCGGGCTCGGTGGCTCAGCCTATAATCCCACGCCTTTGGGATGCTGAGGTGAGTGGATTGCCTGAGCCCGCGGGTTCAAGACCTGCCTGGGCAGCGAGACCT
>NW_007260517.1:165392-198598 GCF_000164805.1 Carlito syrichta
CTGCACTCCAGTCTGGGCGACCGAGTGAGACTCCAACTCAAAAAAACAAAAAACAAAAAAAAGATTATGCTTCTGAGGCCGGGCGCAGTGGTTCACACCTATATTCCCAGCACATTGGGAAACCAAGATGAAAGGATTGCCTGAGCCCACAGGTTCAAGACCAGCCTGGACAACTTGGCAAGACCTCAACTCTACAATAAATCAAAAAATTAGCCAAACTTGGTGATGTGTGTCTGTAGTTCCAGCTACTTGAAAGACTGAGGTGGAAGGATCGCCAGCTCAGCAGGTTGAAACTGCGGTGGCTGGGAGTGTGCCACTGCCCTCCAGCCTGGATGACAGAATGAGACTCCAACTCAAGACAACAAAACGAAAAATTATGCTTCTGGCCAGGCGCAGTGGCTGTAATCCCAGCACTTTGGGAGGCAGAGGTGAGAAGATTGCCTAAGTCCAGGGATTCAAGTCCTGGGCAACTTCATGAGACCTTTTCTCTACAATAAATTTAAAAATTAGCCTGGCATTGTGGTGTGTGCCTGCAACTCCAGCTACCTGGAAGACTGAGGCAGAAGGATCATCTGAGCCCAGCAGGTCAAGGCTGTGGTGGCTTGCCACTGCACTCCAGCCAGGGTGACAGAGTGAGACTCCAACTCAAAAACAAAATAAAACAACAACAAAAATTATGCTTCTGTCCATATTTAATGACACAGAAAAAGCATATGATCTAAATTAGGTGCAAAAAACTGAACACCAAACAGTGATGGTGTTAAATATTACAAATATGCCTTTTAAAAGACTAAGAAAAAATACATCAAAGTGTTAGTAGTTATGTATGGTATGGGTCACTTTTATTTCTCTGTTTTCCTTATATCCCCGATCCTTTATAATAAACACTTAACATCTTTGAATCAGAAAAAAAGGTAAACATTATTAAACAAACACATCCTTGGCTACCAACCAAGGAAAACACGTGGAACCATCTGGAATTCTGCCAGAGAAAAGCAAGGGCATGGATGAGGGAGGAGAGGATCCAGCTACTTTTGTTACTGTTGCTATTATTACCTGAGCCCTTGCTTCCCTCTCCAGCCTGGTGTGGTATGGACAAGCAAGTGTGCCAAAGAGTTTCTATGAAATGTAAGATCCTAGCTCATTGCCAAAAAGGACCCCAGAATTAGAGGAAGAACCGTTAGCTATTGAGATGTTCAATCATTAGGGACCCTCCTCTTCTCCTCCATAGTTGGTACATAAATGAGCCAGAGACAGCCCTGTGTGTTGTCCTACAATGGTTCCCATGTCATTGACGCCTTCACAGCAGACTAAGACCGCCAGTTCAAAGCCCCCCAGCACCAAACCCAAATTCTCACACATTTGATTGCTTTAAATATAGTCCAGAGGCATATATTTTTAGCCATTTGGAACCTACTTACTTTACATATTCTGTAAACTTCTACCCAATGTCTGCAAGCCATAAATAAGACAGACCCTGTTGCTATAACAGACCCTGTATCAGTCTGGGCTCTTGAAAGAAACGGAACCTGTGGAATGTTTATATAGTCATGTGTCACTTCACTATGGGGGTACATTCTAAGAAAGACATCATAAGCGAGATCACCTTTTTTTTTTTTTTTGAGTTGGAGTCTCTGTCATCTGGGCTGGAGTGCTTTGACCTGCTGGGCTCAGGCAATCCTTCTGTCTCAGTCTTCCAAGCAGCTGGAACCACAGGCACGCGCTACCACACCCGGCTTATTTTTTTTATTTATTTATTGTAGAGATGAGGTCTCACCAAGTTGCCCAGGTTGATCTCAAACCCCGAGTTCAGGCAATCCTCTCGCCTCGGCCTCCCAAAGTTCTGGGATCACAGGCTTGAGCCACTGTGCCCGGCTAGTTCATCTTTATACAAACATCAAAGTATATGAGGGAGACCCCCCAAAATTGAATTTATATATTAAAAATTGTGTACACATTTACACCTCAGTCACCTTCAAAGGAGTCTCTGTTTGACGCAATACTCCTATGGAGATGATTTTTCCACTGCTCAAAACAGTCTGGAACTCGTCAATTTTGATGCCTTTTGATGCTTTTGCCATTTTTTGTTTCACCTCTTCTACATCAGTGAAGTGTTTCCCTTTAAGGACTTTTTTCAACTGAAGAAACAAAGAAAGGCCACTCAGGGTAAGATGGGGAGAATAGGAGGGTGGGGCACAGGGGTCACGTCGTTTAGGGTCAAAAACTGCTGAACACTCTGTGGTGTGTGGGCAGCTTGTTCATGTAAATCAACCAAATGGGAAAATGTGTTAAAAGAATTTTTTAAAAGATTTCACCGAAGCTGAATGCAGGCTCTCACAACAATGCTAGTTGGCACACTGATGTCGATGGGTTCTTAGAACACTTACCTAATGGGGGAGGCCTGTACTACCAGGGACCCACCCTCCAAAAGATTATTTTGGTTTTTTGGGGGTCCCCCTCATACAAATCTAGATAGTGATGCTAACTGATGTAGCACTTTGGGAAGCTGAAGCAAGAGGATTGCTTCATCCATGGAGTTTGAGACTAGCCTCGGCAACATAGCTAGACTTCATCGCTACAAAAAAATCAAAAACTTAGTTGGGCATGGTGGCATGTGCCTGTAGTCCCAGCTACACAGAAAACTGAGACAGAAGGATCTTGAGCCCAGGAGGTCGCTATTCCTTCTAGGCTACACACCTGTATAGTATATGACTCTACTGAATACTGTAAGCAATTATAACACAATGGTATTTGTGTATCTAAGCGTAGGTACAGTAAAAATACAGTATAAAAGAGAAAAAGTGGTCTACCTGCATAACATGCTTACCATGACGGGAGCTTGCAGGACTGGAAGTTGTTCTGGGTGAGTCAGTGAGTGATGGTAAGTGAATGAGAAGGTCTAGGACATTACTGTCCACTACTATAGACCATTACTGTCCACTACTATAGACTAAACACTGAACACGTAGGCTACACAATTGTATTTTAAAACTCCTGGCAGGGTGCAGTGGTTCACGCCTATAATCCCAGCACTTTGGGAGGCAGAGGTGAGAGGATTGCCTAAGCCCAGGGGTTCGAGACCTGAGCCCAGCAGGTCAAGGCTGCAGCGGCCGTGAGCGTACCATTGCACTACAGCCTGGGTGACAGAGTGAGACTCCACCTCAAAAAAATAAAAATAAATAAATAAAATTCTTTCTTCAATAATAGGTTCGCCTTTATCTGACTGTAACTTATTTACTTTATAAAATTTTTTATTTAAAACAATTTTTTATGCTGGGCATGGTGACTCACGCCTATAATCCCAGCACTTTGGGAAGCTGAGGCAAGAGGATTGCTTGATCCATGGAGTTTGAGACCAGCCTTGGCAACATAGCCAGACCTCATCTCTACAAAAAAAATAAAATATTTAGTTGGGGCCGGGCACGGTGGCTCACGCCTATAATCACAGCACTTTGGGAGGCCAAGGTGAGAGGATTGCCAGAGACCAGGGGTTCAAGACCAGCCTGGGCAACTTGGTGAGACATTGTCTCTACAATAAATCAAAAAATTAGCCAGACATGGTGGCACGTGCCTGTAGTTTCAGCTACTTGGAAGACTGAGGCAGAAGGATCACCTGAGCCTAGGAGGTCGAGGCTGCAGTGACCGTGAGCATGCCACTACACTCCAGCCTGGGGAACCAAGTGATACTCCAACTCAAAAAAAAAAAGTATAGTATAGTAAACACATAAACCAGTCACATAGTCATTCATTATTATTACCAAGCATTATATACTGTACATAATTGTGTGTGCCATACTTGCATATGACTGGCAGTGTAGCAGGCGTGTTTACACCAGCATCACCACAAACACATGAGTAATGTGTTGTAGTACAACATTATGATGGCTGCGTCTTCACTAGGTCATAAGACTTTTTCAGTTCAATTATAATCTGATGGGACTGACCACTGTCATATATGAAGTCCATTGTTGATCAAAATGTCATTTTGCAGCACACGATTGCCCACATTCTTTTTTTGTTTTGAGTCAAAATCCCACTCTGTCGTCCAGGCTGGAGAGCAGTGGTATGCTCACAGTCACTGCAGCATCAATCTTCTGGGCTCAAGCAATCCTTCCTTCTCAGCCTTCCAAGTAGCTGGAACCACAGGCATGCACCACCACACTCAGCTAATTTTTTGATTTATTGTAGAGACGAGGTCTTGTCATGTTGTTCAGGCTGGTCTCGATCTTCTGAGCTCCAGTAATCCTCTTGCCTCTGCCTCCCAAACTGCTGGGATTACAGGCGTGGGCCACCGCGCCCGGCCTGATTGTCCACAATCTAGTATATAAATTATACACACACATATATACAAATATATTAATACACACAACATAGAGATCTGTATATATACCGGAGATGCCAAAAAAATGTATACACAATTTAAGAGATGTTATCTATGTATTACTTTTCGAAGTTGAATTGAATTATGGTAGCAATGTGTAGTATGACATTCACTCAGAGATGCCATTAATCAAATGAATACTTGCATCACCATGCAACAGGCAGGACCGTCAAAAAAAAAGGTGGGCACAGTGGCTCACGCCTATAATCCCAGCACTGTGGGAGGCCAAGGTAAGAGGACTGCCTGAGCACACAGGTTCGAGACTGGGCCCGGGCCAATTGGCCAGACCTCATCTCTACAAAAAGCAAAAAAATTAGCCAGGCATGGTAGTGCATGCCTGTAGTTCCAGTTATTTGGAAGGCTGAGGTGGAAGGATTACCTGAGCCCAGAAGGTTGAGTCTGCAGTGACCATGAACATGCCATGGCACTCCAGCCTGGGCGACAGAGTGAGACTCCAACCCAAAAAGAAAAAAAGAAAAAGGCAGAAGCACGGTTGTCATTTGAAATGGGCAGGACCATTCTGAAGTGGTATCTGGAATTTGAGGACGTTGTGGAAGTACGATAATGGAGGAGGAATGAGTATGTAATAGAACCTCCAAGGCCTAAAAACTCACTCATTCATGATAAGTTTGAGACTCATGGAATTGTATGTGATGTGCACAAGGGAAGATCCGGGAGCCCTCACCAAGCAACAAGGCCTGCAGTCATTCGCCATCATCAGAAGTGTCTGGACGCTGATGGGAACCACTTTGAGTACCTCTTGTAATTGCAGAAGTCAAACGTGACTGATATTCATCTTTGTTATCGAAATATATTGAGTATTACAATTTTAATAAATCTTTTCCTTTCTTAAGATGTGTATACTTTTTTTGACACCCTCTATATATATTTATATACACACACAAATTCTATATATTCTATATGTATAAGTTTGTATGTATGCGTACAAAGAGAAAGAGAGAGACTTGTAAGGAATAGGCTCACACAGTTGCAGAGGCCAGGGAGTCACAAAATCTGTGATCAGCAAGCTGGAGTCCTTGGAGAGGCAATGGTGTACATTTCAGTCTGAATCCTAAAGTGGGAAAAAATCAACGTCCTGGCTCAAAGACAGACAGGCAGAGATGGTGAATTCTCCTTACTCATCCTTCTTTGTTCTGTTCAGGGCTCCAACAGGTTGGATGAGGCCCACCCACATTGCAGAGGGCAATTTGTCTGACTCGGTCTACCAGTTCAAATGTTAATCTCATTTAGAAGCACCTTCACAGACACAACTGAATAATGTTTAACCAAATAGCTGGGTACCTCATGGCCTAGTCAAACTGACATTAAATTAACCATCACAGATCCCAAACTGCTGTGGCCCTTTAAGTCTAACCCAGGGACTCCCCACCTTGTTGCCAATTGAAATCGCCTGGATACATAAGCCCCCTCTTTAACTCCCCACTTGCCCTCTTCCTCTTCTGGGTGGTGGCCCCACACCACTTGCTCCAGAAGGCTTCTTGCTGTGAGTTCCCCTCTAATGCCAGCCAGTCCCATCAGTCCCCAAGAAAGTTTATTGTGCAATACTGCCATCTCGCCGTCCTGCTTCTTCTTTGATTAACCTTGAAGTCCTCAAACTGACCACAGTAGTCCTGGAAGAACTTTCTTTTGGCCCTTACTGCCCCCATCCAAACTTGGAAAGAGATTGATCACCTTCAAATCACCACATCTTCTTCATCAAATCTGTTCCCAAGTTCCTTGAATTTCTTTTTTTTTTTTTTTGAGTTGGAGTCTCACTCTGTCACCCAGACTGGAGTGCAGTGGCCGCTCCTGGCCACCGCAGCCTCAACCTGCTGGGCTCTGGTGATCCTTCCGCCTCAGCCTTCCAAGCAGCCGGAACTACAGGCGCATGCTACCACGCCCGGCTAATTTTTTATTTATTGTAGAGATGAGGTCTCGCCAAGTTGCCCGAGCGGGTCTCGAACCCGTGGGCTCAGGCAATCCACTCACCGCAGCCTCCCAAAGGCGCGGGATTACATGCTGAGCCTCCAAGCCCGGCTTCTTGAATTTCTTATTTTGGCCCAAGGAATTCTGGGTATAGGATGCACTAGGGGGAAGAGAAACAGGTAGGGTAAATGAAATATGTTCTCTTCCCTCTAAGCTTCTCACAACCAAGAGCTTACAACTCAAACTACTTTGAGACCCTTAGTGGTCCCAAGCCCTGAAAAGATGATGACTCCCATTAAAAACTTGAAAATAAGAATATTACTAAATCATAAAACTCTACACTTACATGTATGCTGAAAGCAAAAATAATTTCTAGAGTCTTCTGAATGCAAAATGTTGAGTATGTTGAAAATAAATATTTTATTTAAATTATTTTGTTCTGTTTTATTTTTGCACCCCTGACTTCTTGGTGTGCTTATCAGAGAGCAATCCTGGAATGGCTTACACCAAATCATGGTAGGAAATTTAGAATCTCTGAACCAGGATCACATTATTTATCTTAGTATAGTGCATGGCATGCAGGAGATGCTTAATACATGTTTGAACTGATCTGAATAGACAAAGTAGATAATTATAAAGACCACCAAAAGCCACTTACTCTGGAAGAGTATATTTTTCTTCCAGCTGCCCCCAAGCAATTGAAATAATGTGATATGGAAAATATTGTACCATATTTATTGTTGTTTCTTTTTAAACAGGAATATGAAGCTCTGGTTTCAGTAAAGCCCGTAAGAAAATATCAAAAGGGAAAAAAACAGTTCCTTCTTAACCAAACACTTGAGATTTCTAAATTTAAATTGGGAGGTTTCTTTTCCCCTCAGATCCCTATTTGGTAGAAGGAGGCTGCACTATTATATAACCTTTTCTGTTGCCAAAGTACGATGTAAATTAAATAAAAGGTTAAAACTGTACCTTTAAAAATATCTTAAACAATTTTTTGGATCATGGAAAGAAAGGATGGAAGGCAACTGGCCTTTGCTCTTTCATTTGCCAGTTATTTGGTTAGTAATAAATATATTTAGAAATGCTTTCCTTCACAAAAATATTATGCTAGAGGAATAGTTAATGTTCCTCATAAAAAGATGACAGACAGACTTGTAAAATGCTATTTACAACCCTTTCAGCAGAAAACTAAAGAATAATTTATTTGTCTTATTAAGCTTTGCCTATCTCTGAAAGCCAACAAAACTCCAAACCCCCAAGTTCTTAAATGTCAGAACCCTATGATTAAATGTCTTGATATCTACAATCTGTCTGAGGCTATTAGCTAGAGAAATGTATTTGCTTCTGCCAAATATATGACTCCCTAATGTCCTGGGTAGTTAGAATTTTCCCTTGTTTAAAAACTATCTAACATTAAAATGAGTGCCTGTTTGGGACTCCTGGACGGGTGTACCTTAGGAGCGGAGTGCAAACCAGAGAGAGACAAAGCCATTCAAAACTGTAGTTAAGCCTCAACAGCTCAGTTAATGATTAGCTTAAGGTGAGCTAAACTGCCTGACCAACGTTTGCAGTGAGCCCCTTTGCAGAAAGATAACATCACCCAGAACTTCTACAGCATTCTTTTTTTTTTTTTTTGAGTTAGAGTCTCACTCTGTCACCCAGACTGGAGTGCAGTGGCCGCTCCTGGCCACTGCAGCCTCAACCTGCTGGGCTCCAGCAATCCTTCCACCTCAGCCTTCCAAGTAACCAGAATTACAGGCATGCGCTACAATGCCCGAATGATTTTTTGATTTATTGTAGAGATGAGGTCTCGCTGCCCAGGCAGGTCTCGAACCTGCGGACTCAGGCAATCCATTCACCTAAGCCTCCCAAAGGTGTGGGATTACAGGCTGAGCCACCGAGCCTGGCTACAGCATTCTTAACCTGGGGTCTATGGACTCCCAAATGATCTGTAGATAGATTGCATTTGAATATAATTGGTTTCTTTGTGATCCCATGCATTTTACTTTCTGCATTAAAAAATATTTTTCTAAAAAGGAATCCATAGGCTTCACTAGATTGACAAAATAATCCTGACACACAGTTCTTGTATACAATGTCCAGAATTCAACCAAAAATTACTAGGCACATGCACAAAAAATAGAACAAAGAATACATTAATTGCATTTCTACACATTAGCAAGAAACAGTTAAGAAGCATAGCAAAACCACCATCTACAATAACAACAAAAATTATAGGGGTACCTAGAAGTAAATCTAATAAAATATGTGCATGACTATCACTCAGGAAATTGGAAAGACTGCTGAAAATTATTTTTAAGCCAGGCTCGGTGGCTCAGTCTGTAATCCCGCAATTTGGGAGGCTGAGGTGAGTGGATCGCCTTAGCCCGCAGGTTCGAGACTTGCCTGGGCAACTTGGAGAGACTTCATCTCTACAATAAATCAAAAAAATTTAGCCGGGCGTGGTAGCGTGTGCCTGTAGTTTCGACTGCTTGGAAGGCTGGGGTGGAAGGATTGCGGGACCCCAGTAGGTCGAGGCTGCGGTGGCCGGGAGCAGCCATTGCACTCCAGTCTGGGTGACAGAGTGATACTCCAACTCAAAAAAAAGAAAGTTTTTTTAAAGACCCATAAAGATAAAATATTTTCATATTCATGTATCAAAGCATTAATATTACAAAGGCACAATTATCCCTTCAAACTGATTTATATATCCTATACAATTCCAAACAAAATCTCAACAGGATTTTCATGTAACCCACAAAGATAGCCCAAGAAGTGTGTGTAATGTCAAAGTTTTAAAATAGGTTAGTTCCCCCAGAAGACTCTGAGACAGGGATACATGTAAAGTTGATTTATTAGGCAATATTTCCAGAGGAAAAAAAAACTTGTAGTGCAATGGAGACTGCAAATGAACCCAAAGGACCATGGGCAAAGCACTGGCAGCAATTTGCTATATTACTCCTAAACAAAATGAATATTATAAGAAAATTGCCTAACCAGATATATCAAGACTTATATAAAGCTACTATAATTAAGGTAATATGAACTTGCTAGAGAAACTTTTTAAAATTGATCCTTGGAGAAAAGTCAAGGCGCTGACAGAAACCATGCTCACCCTAAAGGTTCTCGAGAGGACTCTCCTTTTCTCTTCCTAGTTCCTGGAGGTTACTGGAATCTTTGGCATTCTTTGTCTTGTAGACACATCACTCCAACTCATCCTTCTGTCTTTGCATGGCCAGCTTTTCGCTAGATGTGTCTGCTTTCACATTGTCCTCTTATAAGAACACCTACCATTGGATTTAGATTCCACCCTAACTCAGTATGTCATCATTATAATTTTTAAATGACAGCTACAATACCCTATTTCCAAATAAGGTCACATTCTGAGGTTCAGGTTGAACATGAATATCAGAGGAGGCTGAGGCACTAGTCAACTCAATACAGCACATATGGCCAATATCATAAAAAGATGCTCAACTTCTTTTGTAAATGTAAATTAAGTCTACAACAATATGACACTTTACACACTATAGATAGGACAAACATTGAGACGTATGTAGAGAGAATGTGGGTCACCTGGACTCACATATTGTGGGCGGTAGTGGAAATTGTTTCATTCCACCCGACTTGCCCACTGTGAAAGCACTTTGGTATGATTATATAAATACCCCCAGGTAATTCTACTCCTAGGTATACACCCAAGATAAATTTTTGCACATGTGTACAGGGAAACAGGTAAAGAGAAGTTTTCAAATAATGATGTTTTCAATTTTTTAAAAAACAGTCCACTGACATTAGAATAAATAAAATATGGCATCTGCCAGGTGCAGTGGCTCAAGCCTGTAATCCCAGAACTTTGGGAGGCTTAAGTGAGAGGATTGCCTAAGCCCAGGGGTTCAAGACCAGCCTGAACAATTTGAAAAGACCTTATCTCTACAATAAATCAAAAAATTAGCCAGGCATGATGGCGCATGACTGTAGTTCCAGTTACTTGGAAGGCTGAAGTGGAAGGACCGCCTGAACCCAGCAGGTCGAGGCTGCAGTGGCCATGAGTGTGCCACTGCACTCCAGCCTGGGTGACAGAGTGAGACTCCAACTCAAAAACACAAAACAAAACAAAACATAGCATCTTTACCCAGTGGAATATATTTCAGTAGTCAAAATAAGTGAACTATACTACACACAATAACAACATAGGTGAATCACTTAATGCTGCATGAAAAAAAAACCAGAGAACTACATAGACTATGATGATTTTTAGAGCTCAAAAACACAAAAATAAACTATACATTATGTAGCATATACATGTGTGACAAAATGTGAATTGCAAGAGCATGATAAAGAGACAATTCAGGGTAGCGGCTGATGCTGGTGTCAGTAGGTTAAACATGGACATTGTGGCTGCCTTGAAGGAACTCTCAAAAACAAAATCTGTGTGTGGTACACAGAAAGGCAAAAAGGTAAATCACTTATTTGTTAAATTTTTAAAATATGAAAACTTTCTTTGTTCTCTCATTCAATGTGTATTGAGAGACAAAAGTTGTCAAAGATGGGACTTACTGCTGAGGATGCAGGGTGGGTGGGTCTGGGCTGGACCATTTTGGAGAGGGAAGGGGCTCTGACACTGGGGAGTGAGGTCGGGTGCATTAAGACGTTTTGTTTTAAAACATTTAAGCTATTTAATGAAAGATGTAAATATCTTCTAATTATTATATAATGCTTTTTCTTTTTTTTGAGTTGGAGTCTCAATTTGTGGCCTAGACTGGAAGGCAGTGACATGCTCATGGCCACCGTAGCCTCAACCTGCTGGGCTCAGGTGGTTCTTCCAACTCAGCTTTCCAAGTTGCTAGAACCATAGGTATGCATTGCCACTCCCAGCTAATTTTTAAAATTATTTTTAGAGACGAGATCTTGTCATGTTGCCCAGGCTGATATCAAACCCATGAACTCAGGCAATTCTCTTGCCTCTGCCTCCCAAAATGTTGGGATGACAGGCATGGGCCACCACATCCGTCCTTAACGCATTCTTAATTCCTAACTTTGTATACTGTTAATTCTTATATTTCTCAAACCAGTTTCATTCTTCCTAGTTTCTTGTTCCATGACTTTGTCGTGCCCTTAGCCTTCTTGTCACCCAGGCTGGAGTGCAACAGCACCATCACGGCTCACCACAGTCTCAATCTCCTGGGCTCAAGCAATCCTCCCACCTCAGCCTCCCAAGTAGCCAGGACTACAGGCATGCACCACCATGCTGGGCTAATTTTTAAAAATTTTTTTGGTGGAGACAAGGTCTTGCTATGTTGCCTAGGCTAGTCTTGAACTCCTGGGCTCAAGCAATCCTCCTGCCTCGGCCTCCCAAAGCGCTGGGCCTCTAGGTGTGAGCCATCACGTCAGGCAGCCTTGTGTTTTATCAGCTGATTTCTCTTCTGTTCTTCCCAAGTTGCTTTAGAACTGCCCTTCATGTTTCCACCCATCTGTTTTATATTTTCATTCTGTTCCCTCCGACTTGACAGGCTTTACCCTGAAAAATTTATGTCACTTGTGTCCCTCAAGGCGCAGGACCATGGGATCCATTTTCAGTAGGAACAACCACCAGGTGAGAATGACCTGTGAAACAGTAATTTCCAGACACTCCCTAGAATCAGTATCCAGGCCCAGGCTAATTTCTCCCCATCTGCATGCTTCTCTTGTTTGTGGGCAGTGGTGGCACAGCTGAGTGCAGAACCATCCCTTAACCTGTAATCTGGCGCCTTTGGGAGGCTGAGGTGAGTGGATTGCCTGAGCCCGTGGGTTCGAGACCCACCTGGGCAGCGAGACCTCATCTCTGCTATAAATCAAAAAATCAGCCGGGCGGGGTAGCGCATGCCTGCAATTCTGGCTACTCGCAAGGCTGAGGCGGAAGGATCGCCGGAGCCCAGCAGGCGAGGCTGCGGTGGCCAGAAGCGGCCACTACACTCCAGTCCGGGCAACCGAGTGAGACTCCAACTCAAAAAAAAAACAAAAACCTGGCAAGAGAACATTGGTGTAGCCCCAGTTCTATTTCCTCCATAAAGTTTAACCACAGCACACCAAGCCACAGCAGCTGGGCTGGAGGAGGAAGAAAGGGGAACAAGTAAAGAGCTGGAACAACATGATTCGATTTTCTCAGCAGTGAAACTCTGCACTCCTTGTCTCTGAAAGATACTAAGTTCAAAGAAACATCTGACTCTTTCCTCAGTCGTTCAGTATATCATCTGCATGATAGACACATGTCCCCACCTCATTTTCAGAATACATGTTTGGTTGGTGTAGGAATGATTCATAACAAGTACATGAAGAGCAAAGTTCTGTACTCAGAGTGGTTTTGTCATTTACTAGGGTTAGGCTAGTGGTCTGTGAAACAGAAATCATAACAGTATGTGCCTATAAGGTTGTGAGTATTAAATAAGACACGTATGTGGACCTCTAAGAAAAGTGCCTGGCAGATAGTAAATAGTTATTTGGGTTAACATTTTTTTCATTTAATTTTCTGTTTTTTTTTTTTTGCACTACAACTTTTTTTTTCTTAAGTAGGAGTCTTCCTCTATCGCTCAGGCTTTCTCTGTTGCACGGCCACCACAGCTTTGAGCTGCTGGGCTCAGATGATCCTTCTGCCTCCGCCTCCCAAGTAGCTGAAACTACAGGCACACACCATCACACTGACTAAATTTTTGTGATTTATTGTAGAGATGAGGTCTTGCCAAGTTGCCCAGGCTGATTTCAAACCCTTGCCTACCAAAGCACTGGGATGACAGGCATGAGCCACCACATCTGGCATTTTTTTTTTAAGATGTAGGGTACAATTCCAGATTAGGTATACAAGTAGTTATTTGGTTTAATATTAACCTCCATAACTCACAAGGCAGGTATTATTATTTATGCAAATATTCTCACAACTAGGGTCAGTGAGTCTTCTAAACAACGTGCATTCCAGAAAAGAATATTATTACAAGCGATATGGAAGATTCTTTGCAAAAAATCAACCCTCCCTCCTCTGTTTAAAACACAGGATGTCCCATACATACACAAACATCAAGTTACTCATGCCTCTATAAACAATAAGGAAGTTGGTCACCTTAGTTTCTTGTAAAAAATTATGGAATTTGAAAAACATAGACAGTCTGTCATTATACAGTTTGTTGTTTTTCATGGACTTGTTCACATGTAGATAATGCAAAAAAAATGTTCCATAGAACTCATCATCTGATTGGGCACGGTAGCTCACGCCTGTAATCCCAGCACTTTGGGAGGCCGAGGAGAGAGGCTTGCCTGAGGTCATGGGTTCGAGACCAGCCTGGGCAACATGGTGAGACCTCCTCTCTACACTAAAACACAAAATTAGCTGGGTGTGGTGGCGCATGCCTGTAGTTCCAGCTACTTGGAAGGCTGAGGCAGAAGGATGGCCTGAGTCCAGCAGGTTGAGGCTGCGGTGGCTGTGAGGCTGCTACTGCACTCCAGCCTAGGTGACATAGTGAGACTCCAACACAAAAAATAAAAATAAAATAAAAACTCATCATCGGGTCATCTAGGGTCATCTCTTATCATCTGAGAGGGAGGGTATGGGTTCCTCAGGTTCAGAGTCTATAGAAATAAAGAGGGCTGAGGTGAGTGGATTGCCTGAGCCCATGGGTTCGAGACCCACCTGGGCAGCAAGACCTTATCTCTACAATAAATCAAAAAATCAGCCGGGCGTGGTAGAGCACGCCTGTAGTTCCAGTTACTTGGAAGGCTGAGGTGGAAGGCTTGCCGGAGTCCAGCAGGTCAAGGCTGCGGTGGCCGGGAGCGGCCACTGCACTCCAGTCTGGGCGACAGAGTGAGACTCCAACTCAAAAAAAAAAAGAAAGAAAGAAAGAGTAAGAGCCGGGCTAGGTGGCTCAGCCTGTAATCCCGCGCCTTGGAAGGCTGAGGTGAGTAGATTGCCGGAGCACGCGGGTTCGTGAACCGCCTGGGCAATTTGGCAAGATCTCATCTCTACAATAAATCAAAAAAATCAGCCGGGCGTGGTAGCGCGCGCCTATAGTTCCAGCTACTCAGAAGGCTGAGGCAGAAGGATCACCGGAGCCCAGCAGATCAAAGCTGCAGTGGCCGGGAGCGGCAACTGCACTCCAATCTGGGTGACAGAGTGAGACTCCAACTCAAAAAAAAAAAAAAGAAATAAAGAGTAGGACTGGGTGCAGTGGCTTATGCCTACAATCCCAGCACTTTGGGAGGCTGAGGTGAGAGGATTGCCTGAGACCACGGGTTTGAGACCAGTCCGGGCAACTTTGCAATAAACTCTACAATAAATAAATTTTTAAAAATTAGCTGGGCATGGTGGCGCATGCCTGTGGTTCCATCTGCTTGGAAAGCTGAGGCAGAAGGATTGCCTGAGCCCAGCAGGTCGAACCTGTGGTGGCCAGGAGTGTGCCACTGCACTCCAGCCTGGGTGACAGAGTAAGACTCCAACTGAAACTCAAAAAAAAAGAAAAAAGAAATGAAGGATAGAATTTGGAGAGGCTAAGTCCTCCAGATGTCAACAGCGCTCCACCTACCGGATTAGGGCGTTCCTAGTTTAATTGGATGCAGAGAGAAACACTGCCCCTCTGCTCCTCAGCCTCATCTTTGTCTCTCTCCTTGGAAGAAGAAAGACAACGGAAAGCACCTTACGAGCGCAATACAAGTTAACGAGCCCAGAAGATGTTGGATGATGTTTTATTGTACCATTATTTTGTTTTAAGGAATGTTTTTAGCTTTGTACATTTGCCTATGTACAAAGCAAATGATTCTAAAGGGTGTACTTTGAATAAAAGCACACATTAATAAATCAGTGTGATAATGACCTTTGCAAGTGAGTTCGTGAAATATTTATTCTACGACCTGGGACAAGGCTTATGTTCTTTGTTTAGGATCATGATGGTACAGAGCTCGTAAGTGCTAATCAACCCAATATGAGGAATGTTCTGGTCTTTAATGTGTTAGCAACTACATTTTATTCATGCTGTACCCAAAAGCCATATGTGAGATCTTTATCCTTCTGAAAACCCAACAAAAAATTCTTATGCATGAACATTTCATTCCCGATCTCCGAAAAACCCCTATAATTCCCTCTGAACCAAGAGAATAGAGTTGGACATGAGTGAATAAAATGGTCCCAGAGAATAGAACACTGGAATTATATTCACAGTCAATTTGCCTGCTGTAGAAAATCTCTCTCATATTCTTTTTTATTTTTATTTTTTTGAGTAGGCATCTCACTCTGTGGCCCAGGCTAGAGTGCAGTGGTGTGCTCATGGCCACTGCAGCCTTGATCTGTTGGGCTCAGACGATCCTTCAGCTTCAGTCTTCCAAGTAGCTGGAACTACAGGCATGCACTAACATGCCTGGCTTACTTTTTTATTTATTGTAGAGGTGAGGTCTCGCCAAGTTGCCCAGGCAGGTCTCGAACCCCTGAACTCAGGCAATTATCTTGCCTCGGCCTCCCAAAGTGCTGGGATTACAGGCTTGAGTCACCATGCCTGGCCTCTCTCATTTTCTGTATCACTTTGTGATTTACCAAAAACAGAATTTCTCCACTTTATACTTATCTCACCCATCAGGTTTGAATTGGGATGTCTGCCGTGAAGCATTAATGATTTGCCACCACTGAGGCAAGGATTGCCAAATGGACATACTGCAGTCACAGTGAAGAACATTCTAGGAAGGGGATTCCCACAACACTCTAGGCCAGGGACGGCCACTTATGGCTGCTGCCAAATCTGGCTACCACCTGCTTTTGAATAGCCTGCAAATTTTAAATCGCGTTTTACATTTTTAAATGGTAGAAGAAAAAAGGATGTTATGGCATTTGAAAATTATATGAAGTTCAATTTTTAGTATCCATAATGAAGTTTTTTTGGAGCACAGCCATCCTCGTTCACTTCAGCACTGTCTGTAGCTGCCTTTATGCAACAAACAGAGCTGAGTCGCTGCAAGTCAACCACATGGCCCACAAAGCCAAAATGGCTGCTCTCTAGCCCTCTACAGTGGCTTCCACAGAATCACGCAGGATGGTTTCAGAGGAGTCTGCACTCATTTGGAAACACAGATTTTTTTTTTTTTTTTTTGAGTTGGAATCTCATTCTGTCATTCAGGCTGGAGTGCAGTGGCATACACAGCCTTGACCTGCTGGACTCAGGCAATCCTTCTGTCTCAACCTTCTAAGTAGCTGGAATCACAGGCATGCACCACCACACCTAACTAATTTTTTTTTTTAATTGTAAAGACCAGGTCTCCCCTAGTTTCCCAGGCTGGTCTCAAACCCTGCCCAGGCAATCCTCTCACCTCCGCTTCCCAAAGTGCTGGGATTGCAAGCCTGAGACAACACACCCAGCCCAGAAATACTGTTCTGAGCTGGATTGGTTAATTGGCCTCATGTCTTTGCCCTTCAGTGGAGACAGTGCCACTGCTCTACTCACTGTGCAAGGATTGTCATTCCTTGCAGCTCAGCATTCTGAGAAATACAGAGTGCCTTAGACGTATAAAAGAGCCGGGCTCGGTGGCTCAGCCTGTAACCCCGCGCCTTTGGGAGGCTGAGGTGAGTGGATTGCCTGAGCCTGCAGGTTCGAGACCCGCCTGGGCAGCTTGGTGAGCCCTCATCTCTACAATAAATCAAAAATTAAACGGGCGTGGTAGCTCATGCCTGTCATTCCGGCTACTCGGAAGGCTGAGGTGGAAGGATCACCGGAGCCCAGCAGGTCGAGGCTGCGGTGGCCGGGAGCAGCCACTGCACTCTAGTCTGGGCAACAGAGTGAGACTCCAACTCAAAAAAACAAAACAAAACAGAAGTATAATAACTAAGTTTTTTTTAAATTGTGATAAAATATATATAACAAGGAATTTTCCATCTTCACCATTTTTAAGTATACAGTATAGTGGTGTTAACTAAATGCACATTATTCTGCAACAGATCTCTAGAAACTAATTTTAATCTTTCCAACTGAAACTCAGCACTCATTAAACTTGAACTCCTCGTTCTTATTTCCCCCAGCCCCTGGCAACCGCCCTTCTACTTCCTTTCTCTAAGAATCCGACTAATCTAAGTACCTCCTATGAGTGGATCACATAGTCCTTGTTCTTTCGTGCCTGGCTTTTTTCACTATGCATAATATCCTCAAGGAATAACAAACTTTTGATGGATGCTCTTCTGCTTACATAGAGCTTCCTAGTGTATCATTTCACTTACTTGGCATGGCTATTTTGTGTGGGTTATTTTGATTCTGTGATAACAGATGACGTTGGTCAGACTTGGAGCCACCCCTGAGGTCACCTGTACCTGCTCATGGCTCCCTGTGTTGCTCTGCCTGGAGACATTTTCTATCGTGGGCCATGTCTGGCCTGAGCACAGGGCAGCCCAGGAGAGCTGGGAGTTGACACCAAGGGAATGATTCCTCCCACTGAAGGGCCAGAGGTGGGCGTCAACACCACAGCTCCTTTGATCCTCCAAGAGGGTAGTTCTGAGGTGAGTCCTCCCTGTCCTGAGCCCTATCCTCTTTACACCATTTGTTGATTTTTTCCATCCGCTGTCTAAATTTTCTGCTCTCTCTCACGCTCCTCTGGATAACCCCCAAGTGATCTGCACCAAATCCTTGTTTCAGAATCCACTTTGGGGGGACTCCACCTAAGTCACCTGTTGTATAGATACGGTAACTAAGAGTCACAGAGATGAACTTGCTGGCTGTCGCATAGCTGCTATGTAAACAGTATTTTTTTCGTTATTTCTCCAGCAAGGTCTCTGCCTCAGTCATGACAGTCTGGTGCTGACTGAAAGGTACCACAAAAGGAGCTTTAGCATGGAACCATACCTTCCCCACAGGAATGCCTAAAGGTATGAATAACCTCAACCAGGACTCCTTGCAAAGAAGTTGAAGACCTCAATCAGGCTGCTTTGTAAAAACATACTCCAGGAACTAGACCTATTTCCGGCAGGAATACCTTATCTGTATGATTGTCTATTGTCAATAAATAAATTTGAGATTTATAGATGGGGGGCTGAGGCAAGAAGGGATAGTCATATAAGTATTTCTACATTAACATAGTACAAAACAGAGGCACTCCCAAACTTGACCAGCTTCCTCTGAGAAGAATATGTCTACGTACCTTGCTCAAAATTCAACAATCAAAGTATGTTCTAATGTAGCAGAAGGGGATATACGGGGGAGCTACATCTTAAATGTTTTGGGGAACATCAACGAGATGGCAGAATAGATGATCTCCTGGAATCACTCCCCACCTCCATGAAAATAACTAGAAATGATTCAAAGACAAAAATACCACCCTGAATTCACCAAAACTCAGGGAGAAGTAGAGAGACCCCCCTGGGCCCACAGAATCAGGAGCAGCCACAACCAGTAAGGGAAACAGTCACTTCAGACTGCACCCCACCTCCACTGCAGGCATAACACTGCTCAGAGGATTTCCCTAGACACAGGTTTGCAAGGTGTGAGGAGGGAATTGGAGGCGGACATCAGTCTCCCCACCAGAATGGGAATCTTCATGAGATACTCACTGGTCCCATCCCACAGGCACCACTGGGAGTGCCAGGAGGGCTGGATGACCTGGGGTGAACTGGGGACAAAAAACAGAGTACTGATGGCAGCAACTGGTGCTCGGTTTTTGGTGGCTACTCTGCATTCTGATCAGTGGAGACACCACCTTGAAGAGGCTGGTTGGCACCATAGCGCAGAGGGCAAAATCCATGGGAAGATCCACATCCCTGGCTGGATCTTCCACAAAGCCCAAGTATTTTCAAGGAGCCTTCCGCTGGCCCAGAAACAATAAAAAGGTCAGGATTAAGTAAGTGCTAATGCCCACTTAAGTCTTCCCCAGATTGGGAAGCATCAGCTGCTTTGTAGCATCAACAATATAGTTCTAGGGCAATGCTTAAGTTCCGGTGCTCACTTTTAAGTCTTCCCCAGACTGGGAAGCAATGACAGACCAGTGTTTAAGGTTCGCTATTAAGTAAAGCTCTGATACCACCAGAGAACACCTGCAAAAGCTGGAAGAGTGACTGTCTTCTCAAATGCACAGGCATCAACATAAAGATGCAAGGATTTTGAAAATTCAGGGAAATACACCACCACCAAAAGAAACAAACACACCTCTACCCATGGACCCAGAAAAACTGATGATCTATGAAATATCTGACAAAGAATTCAGAATTGTCCTCTTAAAGAAGTTCAGGGAATCATAAGAAAATACAGACAGAAAATTAAATAAAATTTGGAAAAGAATCTAGAAATGAAATGAGAAATTTGACAAATAAATAGAAACAAATTAAAAGTTTTGGGATCCTCTAGAAAAGGATGTTTCATTTGTCCCTGGCACTTGCCTCTTATTATCTGCATCATTAGCTTCATGTTGGGTAAGATCTGTAATTCACATTGAATCTGTTTTGACAATTTAACCATTTATAGTAACACTTGTATGTACACATTTTAAAATAGTGTAAGAGGGCCACTTTATCCAGGAATGACTGGTTTTGATGAAAGTTTGTTAAAAGAAAATCTCATTAAAATTAGGAATAAAATTTCATGGAAATCTTAAAAAGAAATTGAAGTCAAAATTTTGAAAAATGTTATTTTGCCTTTACCAACCACTTATTGTAATTTCAATTACATGCCAATTATTTTATTTTATTTTATTTTATTTTTTATTTTTTTGAGTTGGGATCTCACTCTGTCACCCAGACTGGAGTGCAGTGGCCGCTCCCGGCCACCGCAGCCTCGACTTGCTGGGCTCCGGCGATCCTTCCACCTCAGCCTTGCAAGTAGCTGGAACTACAGGAGCGCACTACCACGCCCGGCTAATTTTTTGATTTATTGTAGAGATGAGGTCTCTCCAAGTTGCCCAGGCAGGTCTCGAACCCGCAGGCTCAGGCAATCCACTCACCTCAGCCTCCCAAAGGAGCGGGATTACAGGCTGAGCCACCGAGCACGGCTTATGCCAATTATTTTAAACACAGAAGAACTCAATTGTTTACTTTTAACCTTTTGGAAAAGCTGATTCTCAGAAGGCTTTCTCTCAGGATGCAGTCGCCATGTGGTAAGAAACTCAAGCCACATCAAGGGACCTTGTGTAGGAACTCTGGTGGACCTCTCCAGCTCAACTCACAGTCAACAACTAGCCATATGAGCATGCCATCTTGGATTCCTGATCCAGTTAAGTCGTCTTCAGATGGCTACTGCCTCTGCCAACATCTGACTGCAACTTCAAGAGACACCAAATGAGAAGCCAAGCTTGATCGATCCATAGAGCCTTGCAGAATGGCAATGTTTTTTAAGTCACACAAAAAAGTGAATCTTTTGAATAATTTTTCTATCAAAAATGTATAACACAACCACATGAGGCCAGACATGGTGGCTCACCCCTGTAATTCCAGCACTTTGAGAGGCTGAGGCAAGAGAATGAATTGAGCCCAAGAGTTTGAGACCAGCCTGGGCAACAGAGCGAGACCTCGTCTCTACAAAAAATAAAATTAAAATATTTCACCAGGCCTGGTAGCCTGTAGTTCCAGCTACTGTAAGGGAGGCTGAGGTGGAAGGATTGCCTAAGCCCAGGAGGTTGAGGCTGACTAAGCCTGAGGGAAGAAAAGAAGTAAGCAGAGACATGGAGGTGTGGGGATAATTCCAGTAGAAGGAACAACAAAGGGAACAGTCCAGAAGCAGGTATATTCCTGGCATTTTTGAACACTTGTGAGGAGGTCTTGGTGGCTGGAGGAGAAAGCAAGTGGGGGGTGGTGTTAGGAGGACCAGGAAAGTTAGACAGGGTCCAGGTGGTATAGAGTCTTATAGACTGTGATGGTTATGATCATGCCACTAAGCTCCAGCCTTGGAAACAGAGTGAGACCCCCCCCAAAAAAAGAAAAGAAAACAATACAACATCTTATTACTTTTGCTCGCTATATCAAAGTGAGTCATTTTTTGCAAAAGTACATGAAGCCTTCATCCATTTTCCAAAGAGTCTCTCTTAAACATTTGATATTAAAAGGCTTCATTTTGGAAGCTCCCATCTCCTCATCATCCTTGTTTATTTTCCTCTGATTCAGCTGCTAACTGGCCTAACTCTGCTCCATCCTCTGTTATATCAAGAGTTTGGAGTGTTATTTCAGCAGTCCTCTGACACCTCTTTCATCTGCATCCCAAATGTTCTGCAAACTTGCCAGTTTAACTTCACAGTCAGTTTGCATCATGTTGGCACCAACCTGCAGCGTCACGAGCCCGATCCACAGAAATTCAGATGAGGGAGGGAGACCCTGGTGCCAAGCAGCGAGAGAAGCCCGGTGGGGACCAATTTCATAAGTGACACATGTGTCGATTAATGTTTTCATTTTATGAGAATTTTTGCTTCCCATACAAACGGGTGCGGCAACTCACACCTATAATGCCAGCACTTTGGGAGGTCAAGATGAGAGGATTGCCTGAGCCCAGAAGTTAAGGACCAGCCTGGACAACATGACGAGACCAAGTCTCTACAATAAAATCAGAACATTAGCTGGGCATGGTGGTGCATGCCTATAGTCCCAGCTACTCGAGAGGTTGAGGTGGAGGGATCACCAGAGCCCAGGAGACGGAGGCTGCGGTAGCAGTGATTGTGATCGTGCCACCATACTCTGACCGAGTAAGACCCTGATTCAAAAAAAAGCTTCCTGTTTGTGGACTCAGGTGAACAAGTACTCTGTTACTCCCATCTTCTCCCATTTTCTTACCCCCACTGCCCACTCTTCATCCTCTCATTCTGTGGTCCCAATACCTAGTGTCTAGACTTTTTTTTATTTATTTGTTTGTTTATTTTTTATTTATTCTGGCCAAGCCTGAGGGAAGAAGGGAAGTGAGCAGGGACCTGAGGGAGGGCGCTCCCAGTGGAAGGAGCATCAGAAGGAACAGCCCAGAAGTTGGTGCATCCTTGGCATTTTTGAGACTTGCAAGGAAGCCAGTGTGGCTGGAGGAGGTGAGGTGGTTAGAAGGGCCCAGAGAGTTACACAGGGGCCAGGTGTGTAGAGTCTTGTAGACAACGGTAAGGACTTTTTTTTTTTTTTTTGAGTTGGAATCTCACTCTCTCACCCCGACTGGAATGCAGTGGCATGCTTGTGGCCACTGCAGTCTTGACCCACTGGGCTACAGGTGTGTGCCACCATGCCCAGCTAATTTTTTAATTTATTGTAGAGACGAAGTCTTGCCATGTTGCCCAGGCTGGTATCAAACCCCTGGGCTCAGGCAATCCTCTCACCTCTGCCTCCCAAAGTGCTGGGATTACAGGCGTAAGCCACCATGCCTGGCTGGTTTTTTTATTTAAAAAAATAATAATAAAGAAAGAGTGAAATACTTTTGGTTGCTCAGACAAGAGTAAGATGATTGTTTGGAGGCTGGTGGACACGACAATTTGAAAGAGGAGGAAATCTTCATACAGGAGAAAAGGAAAAAAAGAGCAGTGTTGATGAATATCCTTGTAGACGCTAGGGAGGGCCTGGGAGGTCATCACTTATGACCTTGATTTGTTGTTTTAAGGGCTGTATACGCAAGGTAGTGAGGAGACAGCGGTGGTGAAGGTGACTGGGGGAGAAGGCACCAAGGCAAGAGTTGGGGGGTGGGTTGGAAGAGGAACCCCGTGATGGGAGTGGGGCAGCAATGAGAGACCAGCCATGGAGGACCCTGAATCCCTAAGGAGTCTTCATATGGCTGCTCTGGGATGTCTCAACATGCCTGGTTTAGAGCAGAGGCAACTGAGGCAGGACAGAAGAGCCAGGGCAAGAGGATCATGGAGCTTGGTGAGAGAGGGACCAGATCAGGGATGCCTGAGGTCTGACCAGACCAGGAAAGACATGACACAGAAGGGGACTCGCACAGGGGGCTGACCTTGATAGTCAGGGACGAGAGGTCTTAATGGCGCAGCCAGGAGAGACCCAGAGTAGGGAATGTGTGGCGTGAAGGACAGAAGATGATGGCCACCTGGTCAGGCATGGAACCAGGGGATCCTACCTTTCAGAGGAGTGGTTGGAGGTTGTGGTAAGATCTGAGGATAGTTCAAAGGGAGAAGGGCTGAAGGCTACTGAGGTTGACACAGAGGACTTGGGAGGTAAGAAGTCGGAAGGGTCGTGCACAGGCAGCTGGACTGAGATAAGCACAGTGTGGAGAGAAAGTCTGCAGCCAAGCTCCAAGGAACATGGAGAACGAGGTGCTGTAAGGTCCAAGAGAACCACAACAGAGAGAGGGCAGGGGGTGGTCCGCAGCACAGCATGTTCCCTAGGACACCTTCTCCAGTCACTCAGCAGGGTGACAACAGCTGGACTTCCCCATGTTGCTGTGTCATCTGCCCTCATGCCCATTCTTGTCCTGAGTCCCCTCCCCAACTCCTTAGTCTTTGAAATCCTACCTACCTTCAAGCAACCCAAAGGGCACTCCATGAAGCATTCCTACTTTACTGCAATGATTTTGCCTTCCTTTTTTTTTTTTGAGTTGAAGCCTCACTCCATCGCTCAGACGGGAGTGCAGTAGCACATTCACAGGCACCCCAGCATCAACCTGCCAGACTCCGGCGATCCTTCTGCCTCAGCCTTCCAAGTAGCTGGAACTACGGGCATGCACCACCATGCCCAGCTAATTTTTTGATTTGTTGTAGAGATGAGGTCTTACCAAGTTGCCTGGGCTGGTCTCAAACCCGCAAGCTCAAGCAATCCACTTGCCTTGGCCTCCCAAAGTGCTGGAATTATAGGCTGAGCAACCAAGCCCATCCTTGCCTTCCTCTTAACTGCTGCACAACTTTGATCCTAACATTCTCTGGGCATAAATTTGTGTGCAGCTTGATGTTGTAGTTATGTGTGTGTGTCTTTCTCTTCTATGACAGGGGATGGGGGCTTTGATCTGCCTGTCTTCACCTTGTTCACATGATGGCGTCTTGCAGAGAAGGCCATCTATGAATATGTGTGCTATGAATGTTGCTAACCAACACCTCCCACCCCTCGTTAGGACAGGTAATATATCCGAACAACCTCATCCTTGTCCCCAGATAATTATCTGTGATGGTTCCTAGCAAACTACAAGGACTTAGGCAAATTGTCTAAATACCCAAAAGTTATAAATCATTTGGTCCTGGACCCACATTTGCACACATGTACTTAAATCTTGTATTCTTTCTTTCTTTCTTTTTTGAGTCGGAGTCTCACTCTGCCACCCAGGCTGGAGTACAGTGGCACGCTCACAGCCACCACAGCCTCAATCTGCTGGGCTCAGGCAATCCTTCCACCTCAACCTTCCAAGTAGCTAAAACTACAGGCATGCACCACCACACCCAGCTAATTTTTTTATTTACTGTAGAGACGGGGGTCTTGCCAAGTTCTGCGGACTGGTCTTGAACCCATGGGCTCAGGTATTCCTCTTGCCTCTGCCTCTCAAAGTGCTGGGATTACAGACATGAGCCACTGCACTTGGCTTATCTTCTTGTTTTCATTTGAACCTTAGAGTTCACTTTGGGAATGGGTTTAGGGGAAGAGAGAGTAATTTGTCCTTACATCACTGCTAAGCTCTGAATCCTGCCTCTCTATAAGGGATCACTTTGAAAGCTTAGAGGAATGTTAACATTCACAATCACACTAAATGTCCCCCACTTTATCTGCAGAAAGGAAATACATGGCGGCCTCCCATGGATTCACCACATTTTCCTTAGGTGGAAACTTCTCGTATCTGACAGTCTTTAGGCTCCTCTTTAAGACCAAGATCCTTTTGCAATGAGATAGAGTTGATCCCAGTTCACCAACCCAGATGCCAGCATGCAGCATCGGGGGAGATGATGGGAAACAGGGGAGTCACTCTGACCTCCGGGTTCTGTTCTTTCCCAGTGAAGATGCTCTGTTTTCAATCAAAAACAAGATCATTCTAAATGTCATCGCTCCACACCCCATCTGGGCTCCTGAAAACAGGCTGCCTTGTTTCTGAATCAGATGTCGTCACCCACTGAAAAGCCTCTGGCATCCAAGCTTGGCTGGCAGCAGGGTCCTGGCTCGGTAAGAGAGGCTGGCATGTCTCCCCCAACGAAGCAGCCCCCATGGTTACGGGCAATCGATGCTTTTGAGAAAGGAAGAGGATGGAGAAGGATCGGGTAGCAACTGAGAACCATTTCATCACCACTTCCCTGACTCTTTGGAGGACAAACAGTTGAAATAAATATGAACAGGCTCATTTATGGATTTAAACATCTGAGTCTCCATAGAACCACACAAAACCCTGCCATTTTCATGGGACTCCTAAAAAGGACAGAAGGAAATAAACATAGCAATATAGTCTGAAAGGCCAAGATAGGTTTCACAACTAAAACCCCAGAGATGCAAGTCTGAGCTCATGGCAAGGGAAACACACCAGGCCCCTCTGAGCGAGTGCTGAGGGAAGATGCCAGGGAAATTGTGCAAAGATCTGTCTTGATGAAAAATGTCCAGCTTCCTCCGAGATGTGGCCACATTCTCATCAGCCCCTGCCACTGAACCTCTTTCCAGGAATCATGCAAATAACAGTTAGGAGAGGAGGCAGGGAGGTTCAGAGATCTGAGCTTAAGTGCAGGTGAGCCCTGAGCCTGACCTCAGGTGTGGGGCTATATGTAACCTCCCACTTCATGGGGAGGAGGCAGTCTTCAAAAGCACCATCACCCTCACGAACTCGTGAATTCAGCTCCATTTGTGAAAATGTATATATATACAATCATTCCAAAACACAGACTTTCATTCCATCGCGTATTCCCACAGAGTGAAGGGAACCCTGAGAAGCACCTCTCCTGGTGGCCAAGTGTTTTTTCTTCACAACCTGAAATGATGCTCTAACACATGGCTGGCTGGTTTGACCATAATAACTGCCGATGTTTTCAACAGAGGTGTCATGCCATGAAAAGCTTTCATGCTGCAAGCAAAAAGAAGACCTTCATAAATGTACATCCAACATTTAAAAACACATGACAATTTTTGTACAAGATAGAGCTGTGTGTATGTCCCTGTGTGTGTATGTGTGTATGTGTGCTTCACAAAACAGAAATCTATATTTTGTTTGCCACTTAAAGGAGTGAGGAGAGACTGATGTTTTTTGAATATCAACAATGTGCCAGGTATTTTGCAAACCTCATTGTCTCATCTCATCTTCACAACAGCCCTGAGAGGAAGAGACTATTACTGTGACCATTTTACAAATGAAGAAGTGAGGCTCAGAGAGGTTAAACCACTTGCCTGAGGTCATACAGGTAGAAACACTTGTTCTTCCCACTACCTCCGGCTGCCTCCTCAAGTTCCAACAAATCCTTTTGTTACTGTTTGTTGTACACATCTGTAAATCTTCCAACTAGAGTCGTTTATTATGGTTGGTGATAAAATGCTGTCTGGAGAGCTGAGACGAACAGAAAGAGTGCTTAATAAATACAGAAATGACAGAGGTCTGATATGTATTTCCTGAAGATACAGTACAAATGTACAATCTCTTTATTAATTAGTATCTCATGCATGCGGAGATGAGGTGTCCTTCTGTATCATACATAGGAGATACTTAAATTGCATTCCAAGCACAACCCCAAAACGATCCGCGTTCCACCATGTTTATCCACAATTTCCCTCCGCAGTCCCTAGACGACAGTCTCAACAGTGACGGTGTTACAGCTGTCTTCCTGGCGCCTCGGTTGCATTTCATCTTTGAAAGCCCTGGTCAGGACCACTTTTAAAGACTCCTTGAACCGCTTCTTCTTACTGCTGCCTACAAAGAAATAAATGAAAGGGTTGGCGCTGCTATTGATTGTGGAGAAGAGAAGGGAAATGTGATGCAGGTTCCCAAACGTTGACCAGTACTCATAGTAGAGCAGGTAAAGCAGTCTCATGGGCATGGCGAAGATGAGGAAGATAATGATGGTGACCATGATGACGATGTACAGCTTCGAGGAATGAGACGTCCACGTATTCTTCCGGATCTTCACCACCAAGATAGTGCTGGACACCACCATGAGGGGTGTGAAGACCAGGAAGCTCAGGATGGCTATAAAAATGATAACAGCCCTGCAATCATTTCGAGAGGGACTCTCTTCTCCACTGTCAATGCACATGACATACTCCATGGTGGTCACCAAGCAAGAAAGTGCCCACAGGAGAGCACAGACGAATGCTGACTGGTGCTTGGGGCGATGGCATCGGTACCAGATGGGGTAGAGGACAGACAGGCATCTCTCCACGCTGATGGCTGTCAGCAGATAGAGGCCGGTGTTGTAGCCAAACAGAAAAGTCACTGATAATGTGACAATTGTGTAGTGGTGGACAGAAGAGAGCTCGTGGTCTAAGGCATAGTCAATAGACAGGATGAAAATACAAAAGAGTAACGAGATGTCTGCAATCGACAAGTGGGTAATGTAGACTGAGAAGGGATTTCTTCTCATCCGGAAGCAGAGGAACCACAGGAGAATCCCATTTTCAACAAACCCCAGTGGGGAAATGCTCATAATTACCCAGTGCACAATTGGGATTTGCCGACCTGTGTTCCCCAGGGAGGCGTTTCTGCTGGCCGAGGCGTTCATGGATTCCTCAACAAGTGATGTCCCGTTCGACTCATCCATGGGGAGGCCTCAGGCTGAGGCTCTTCTGATAATTTTCTGTGAATAAGGCAAAAACATACCAAACCACACCATGAAACTGGTGAATTGGAATAAAAGGGAGAATTTCAGCAATGGATCATAACCTTGTGTTATTTTTTTAAAAGTTGAACAGGGAGCCGGGCTTGGTGGCTCAGCCTGTAATCCCAGCAGTTTGGGAGGCTGAGGTGAGTGGATTGCCTGAGCCCACAGGTTCGAGACCCCCTCGGGCAACTTGGTGAGACCTCATCTCTACAATAAAATCAGAAATTAACTGGGTGTGGTAGCACACGCCTGTAGTTTCAGCTATTTGGAAGTCTGAGGCAGAAGGATCACCGGAGCCCAGCAGGTCGAGGTTCGGCCACTGCACTCCAGTCTGGGTGACAGAGTGAGACTCCAACTCAAAAAAAACAAAAAAACAAAAAAACAAAAACATTGAACAGGGTATACAATCCTCTTTCTCACAATGATAAAATTAGACTGGCAGAATGTGGCAAATGCTCAAATATTTTTCTTGTATGATGAGTGAATGAATGCAGAAACGCATGAATAACTGCTTCGGGGTCAGCAGTTGGCCCTATGGAAATCACCTGGGATGACAAATTGTCTCCCACTAACCCTGTGGCAGAAAGGGGGCTGGTAGCAGTTAAAGGTATTTCCTTTTGAAAGTCAAGCGGCAAGCTCTAAAGACCAGCCAGGCTGGTTTTGTTTAAAAAAGCCAAATAGCAGCCGGGATCGGTGGCTCAGCCTATAATCCCGAGCCTTTGGGAGGCTGAGGTGAGTGGATTGCCTGAGCCCGCGGGTTCGAGACCCGCCTGGGCAGCAAGACCTCATCTCTACAATAAATCAAAAAATCAGCCGGGCGTGGTAGCGCATGCTTGTAATTCCGGCTACTCGGAAGGTTGAGGCGGAAGGATTGCTGGAGCCCAGCAGGTTGAGGCTGTGGTGGCCGGGAGTGGCCACTGCACTCCAGTCTGGGCGACAGAGTGAGACTCCAACTCAAAAAAAAAAAAAGCCAAATAGCCAAGGACTGGCGGTTTTCATGGAAATGCAAAAGAGTAATTGATTCACAGACTTATCCAAAACCCCTCTTTTAAAGTTTAAAGTTGGCTGAGGTGAGTGGATTGCCTGAGCCCGCGGGTTTGAGACCCGCCTGGGCAACTTGGCGAGACCTCATCTCTACAATAAATCAAAAAATCAGCCGGGCGTGGTAGCGCATGCTTGTAATTCCGGCTACTCGGAAGGTTGAGGCGGAAGGATTGCTGGAGCCCAGCAGGTTGAGGCTGTGGTGGCCGGGAGTGGCCACTGCACTCCAGTCTGGGCGACAGAGTGAGACTCCAACTCAAAAAAAAAAAAAGCCAAATAGCCAAGGACTGGCGGTTTTCATGGAAATGCAAAAGAGTAATTGATTCACAGACTTATCCAAAACCCCTCTTTTAAAGTTTAAAGTTGGCTGAGGTGAGTGGATTGCCTGAGCCCGCGGGTTTGAGACCCGCCTGGGCAACTTGGCGAGACCTCATCTCTACAATAAATCAAAAAATCAGCCGGGCGTGGTAGCGCATGCTTGTAATTCCGGCTACTCGGAAGGTTGAGGCGGAAGGATTGCTGGAGCCCAGCAGGTTGAGGCTGTGGTGGCCGGGAGTGGCCACTGCACTCCAGTCTGGGCGACAGAGTGAGACTCCAACTCAAAAAAAAAAAAAGCCAAATAGCCAAGGACTGGCGGTTTTCATGGAAATGCAAAAGAGTAATTGATTCACAGACTTATCCAAAACCCCTCTTTTAAAGTTTAAAGTTGGCTGAGGTGAGTGGATTGCCTGAGCCCGCGGGTTTGAGACCCGCCTGGGCAACTTGGCGAGACCTCATCTCTACAATAAATCAAAAAATCAGCCGGGCGTGGTAGCGCATGCTTGTAATTCCGGCTACTCGGAAGGTTGAGGCGGAAGGATTGCTGGAGCCCAGCAGGTTGAGGCTGTGGTGGCCGGGAGTGGCCACTGCACTCCAGTCTGGGCGACAGAGTGAGACTCCAACTCAAAAAAAAAAAAAGCCAAATAGCCAAGGACTGGCGGTTTTCATGGAAATGCAAAAGAGTAATTGATTCACAGACTTATCCAAAACCCCTGTTTTGAAGTTGACAGTTTATAAACCTATTTGCCCTGCATTTCCTGGAAACCATTTGTTCTTTGGAAATCTGATTTTGCTGAGTACAACCTTGTAAATTCTAAAGAAGATGGGTAATCACTCAACACAACCCCCCTCCCTTACCTAAACGAAGGTATAAGACACCACTTCTCCTGTTCTGGGGGGCTCAACCTGGAAGCATTAGCCCATCGAGCCCACCGACCGGTGTAATAAAGTTGCCACTTCCTATAATAGCCTATTTTCCCGCTAGAAGACCTTTCATCGAGAGAGAGAACTGACTTAATGACCTTTTTAAAAAAAATCTTATCTCCCATAACCCTTCCTTCTGTATTATTATCTACTTGTGACTTAGTGCTGACAAGGTCATGACCAAGAAAGAGGGCAGAGTCTGGGTGTGGCATACACTTCCGGTTCCAGTTCAACCTTTCTGAACAGCATTTTGAGAATCATTCCCTCTCTGTGTATCCATTGCCTGAGGTACCAGATTTTTTTTTTAAGTTGGAGTCATTCTGTCATCCAGGCTGGAGTGCAGTGGCATGTTCATGGCCACCACCGCCTCGACCTGCTGGACTCAGATGATCCTTATGCCTCAGCCTTCCAAGCAGCTGGAACTACAGGTGTGTGCCACCACACTTGGCTTTTTTTTTTTTTTTTTTGGTTTATTATAGAGGCTAGGTCTTGCCAAGTTGCCCAGGCTGGTCTCGAATCTGTGGGCTCAGGCAATCCCCTCGCCTCTGCCTCCCACAGTACTGGAATTACAGACATGAGCCACCATGCCCAGCCAAGGGACCCAATTGATTGCATTAAAATTCAGTGACAAAATGTATGTTTGGGCAATGTTGCTGTAATTTTTTATTTTTTGTTTATGTTTTTGGTAGAGACAAGGTCTTGCTATGTTGCCCAAGCTGGTCTAGAACTCCAGGATTCAAGTGATCCTCCTTGTCTCAACCTCCCAAAGTTCTGGGATTACAGTTGTGAGCCACTGCTCCCAGTCAGTTGTCATTCCTTAATACATAAAACACTTTATCTGGATAATGAGAAGGAGTGACTAGGACAATCAGGGTTAATACTGTACCAATATTGTTTTAAGTGTGGACATTTGGGGGGGCCAAGGCAGAAGGATCACTAGAACCTAGGAGTTCAAGACCAGCCTGGGCAACATAGCAAGACCTTGCCTCTAAAAAAATTTAAAAATTAGCCAGACATGGTGGCATGAGCCTGTAGTCCCAGCTGCTCGGGGAGACTGAGGTGGGAGGATTACCTGAGCCCTGGGGTTTGAGACCAACCTGAGCAACATGACGAGATCTAGTCTCCACAATAAATCAAAACACTAGCCGGGCATGGTGGCGCACACCTGTGTTTCCAGGTACCTGGAAGACTGAGGCAGAAGGATCGACTGAGCCCAGCAGGTCGAGGCTGCAGTGGCCATGAGCATGCCACTGCATTCTAGCCTGGGTTACAGAGTGAGACTCTAACTCAAAAAAATAAAGCAAACAAAAAAACCAAAATAGATAAATAGATAAAAATTTTTAAAAGATACAGACCCAAGGACTAAACTAATACTATAACATTGCTAACCAAAGACCTGCTATAGAGACCAAGTGTTGTTAAAAGTTTGCAGGTGACAAGGATCTCAAATGCGCCGAAAGGAAAAAAACAAATAGCCCCATTAAAAAGTGGGCAAAAGACATGAATAAGCACTTCTCAAAAGATGATATACGGGCAGCCAACAGACACGTGAAAAAGTGCTCAGTCTCACTAATCAGAGAAATGCAAATCAAAGCCACACTGAAATACCACCTAACCCCAGTAAGAATGGCCATCATTAATAAAACAAACAACTACAGATGCTGGCAAGAATGCAAAGAAAAAGAAACGCTTCTACACTGCTGGGGGGAATGCAAACTAGTGCAACCTCTCTGGAAGACAATGTGGCACTTTCTGAAAGAACTAGAAATTGACCTTCCATATGACCCAGCAATTCCCCTATTGGAAATATACCCGGAGGAACTCAAGTCATTCTCCAAAAAAATACCTGCACATGTATGTTTGTTGCAGCTCTATTCACAATAACAAAAACACGGAACTAACCGTGTTGCCTATTGAAGCTGGACTGGATTAAAAAAATGTGGTACATATACACAATGGAATATTATGCAGCCATTAAAGAAGGACAAACATGGACTTTGCAGCAACTTGGATGAATTTAGAGTCGATTATACTCATTGATCTATCACAGAAACAAAGAAGAGAGTACCATATGTTCTCACTCATAAGTGGACCTTGAACAATTATAATACTATAAGAAAGGGATTGGCAGTAGTGGGAAACTGCCAGGACAGGGGGATGGGATTGGCAGTTGAGGAAACTGCTAAGGGAGGGAGGGGCATACCTCATCAACAAGGGTACCTGCATGATCAATGTTTATATACCTAACCCTAAATTGTACCCCACATCTTTATAATAAATAAATAAATAAAAGTTTGCAGGTGAGACAGCCATGTTCCCCAAATCCACCCATTAAACATTTATTCAGTGCCAGGTGCTGTTCTAGCACTGGTGTGTAGCGGTGAATAAAACAAAGTGCCAACCTCTATTCCAATGCAGCGGCAGTCAATAATCAAATGAAAACAACAGCAAATAAGTCGATATCAGATCATAATAAATGCTATAGAAAAAATTAAAGAAGATGAGAAAGAAAGATGTGACAAGAACACAGAATTTTTTTTTTTTTTTTTTTTGTCCATAGAGTGATGGGAACAGTCTCACTATTAAGGTCATACTTGGGCAGAGATGTGAAGCAAGTAGGTGATCAAGCCCTGCAGATTCTTGGGGAAGAGAATTCCAGGCAAAGGGAACAGTGCATTAAAAGATTGGGAAGAAGGAGTGACTGGTATTTGAAGAACAGCAGGAAGGCCAACATGGCTGGAACAGTCAAGCAAGGAGTAGAAAGAGGCGGTGAGTGCAGAATGGTCTTTTGGGGCCAGATCCAATGGGGCCTTGCAGAATGTGGTAAGGATTTTGCTCTTACTCCCAGTGAGATGAGAAACCCCTGGAGGGTTCTGAGAAGAGAAATGACATGATGGTTTTTGTTGTTGTTGTTGTTGTTGTTGTTGTTGTTGTTGTTGTTTTTGAGTTGGAGTCT